>NC_057388.1:19360604-19574550 GCF_019320065.1 Cervus canadensis
TATTTCATGAGAGTGCTTTTTTTGTCAAGGAAATTATTTCAAGACTCAATTTGTAACTTTAAAGTCAATTATTGTTTTTTTTTTCTTTTGTTCTTTTCCACAACTTTGAAAGGTTTCATTTTTTACAATATTTTTTCTATGATGTATAGGAAGTATCCCACTGAGATATGTTGCTTTAGCCATGGGTTACAGCAAAATAACATTTTTTTCTCAGCTTAGAAAATTGTACCAAGAAAATTTAAATGCCGTCTTGAAATACGCACTTTTTTTTTTTTTTCAAAAACAAGTCACAAACTCCTACTATGGTTTTTAGAAAGCAGCCTATATTTATTCTTATCTTTTCTTAAAGTTCATTTGTTGAGTTGAGTTGTTCTAGAGCCTAGAAGGAGAAGGCAATGGCACCCCACTCCAATACTCTTGCCTGGAAAATCCCATGGACGGAGGAGCCTGGTAGGCTGCAGTCCATGGGGTCGCTAAGAGTCAGACACGACTGAGCGACTTCACTTTCACTTTTCACTTTCATGCGCTGGAGAAGGAAATGGCAACCCACTCCAGTGTTCTTGCCTGGAGAATCCCAGGGATGGGGGAGCCTGGTGGGCTGCCGTCTATGGGGTCGCACAGAGTCGGACACGACTGAAGCGACTTAGCAGCAGCAGCAGCCTAGAAGATAAAGGACATCTCTGGAATATCTTTTAACTGGAATGCATACAGCATTAGGAGAGAATGAACTCATAGGAGCTTGTAAGCTGATAGAGGTGTTATTCCATTTCAAGTTGGCAAAAAAGGAAAACAGAAAAAGATTCTTTAGTATCTTGAGATACTTGGTCTTCTCTGCTAAATTGCAATATGTACACAGTATTCTTCTTGACCCCTCCACCTCCCATGCCATCTGTCTACTTTGGGCTTTTAAACATGAAGAGCCAAACCACACTCCAAAATAAGATTGGGACACCAAGTTGAAAATGAAAAACTATTAGGAAGCAAGTGTTACTTTTTCATTGTTCTTCTCATTAGATGACTAAAAGATAAATCCCCAAGAATGGTTTTACAGTTCAGAGGTCCAGGGATTTAGCTGTTTGGAACTTAGCTCCAAAGACTGTTAGTTGTTTGATTATGGTTTTTATTTTTTTTAAAGCTACTGATGTGTTCTGTCAGTTCTTTCTCTGAATTTTATTTCATGTCAATCTATGAGAGAGAGATTAACGGTGGCTATTCTAGAGATGGTAAACTTTAAACCATTTAGTTAACCAAACTAAATAGAATTGCTACTTCATTTGGAATGATAGTCTGAAGATCCTAGGTTTTTAAAAGAATTCATCACTGTAGTGGATGCTGTGGAGTGCTACGTACATACATATGCCTCCTTTGTGGTACTCATATTACCAGCTACTGAAGGCTCACATCTGAGTACCTCTCAGAACATTGCCTTCTGCTGAAGGGAACCATTTCACCCCAGTTAACAAACTCTCACCAGTGGTAGACCATGTCAGAAGACTGTCAGGGGATGAAGTAGTGGAGACTGGGCCTTGTTGCCTCATTAAGAGCAATGCTGAAAGACTTTTCCATTTCCATATCAGCAGCCCATAAAGCCCCTATTATACTGAAGTTCAGTTCTGCCCTATCCTGGTTCTCTCACAGCCTGAAAGGGGATTCGTCCCCAAAGCCTCCCACAATGACATTACTGCACACACATTTCTGTTTCTTAGTGTTTTTCTTGAGGACCCTTACTGAAAACAATCTAAGTGAAAGTGATAGTTGTTCAGTTGTATCCAACTTTTTGTGACCCTGCCAAGCTCCTCTGTCCATGGAATTCTCTAGGCAAGAATATTGGAGTGGGTAGCCATTCCCTTCTCCAGGGGATCTTCCTGACCCAGAGATCAAACCTGGGTCTCCTGCATTGCAGATGGATTCTTCACCATCTGAGCCACCAGAGAAACCCAAGACAATCATATATCCTCTTTATTTTTACTTCGAATGTGAGTTGTCAATTTAATAGATTTACACTTCTGATTTTAATCTTGTTTTTAATAGTGGTGCCAACGAAATAATGTCCCATTCATGATCAACAAACATAAAACTGGTAATCCAAAATCATTTACATAATTCTTTAGGCTTAAAATGTATACTTAAAGCACAATGCATTCATGACTAGTAAAATCATCAGTGACTCTTAAAATGCTACAAGTTACATATTACCAAGATTCTTGATGGTTTGTTTAGTTTCTTTTACAGTCCATTTAGAAATTCTAGATGAGGCCTTGAGATCCTAGGAGAATTTTAACTCAAAGGGCATTACATTTCAGTGCTCCCATCCTCCAAAACCAATAGGAGTACCTCTGTGAAAACATAGTGATGATCTAGGTGGCGATCACTTTGGCATTGTCAGATGTCTGGTATCTTTTTGAGGGGTTTTATTATTTTAGAAAATCTGCACTAGTGAACCTATACCTATCTGCAAGGTAGGAATAGAGAGGCAGACATAGAGAACAGGCTTGTGGACACAGCAGGGGAAGGAGAGAGTGGGATGAACTGAGAGAGTAGCATTGAAACATATACATTATCACACGTAACATAGATCGCTAGTGGGAAGTTACTTTGTAACACAGGGAGCTCAGCCTGGTGCTCTGTGAGGACCTAGAGGGGTGGGATGGGGTCGGGGCGGAGGGAGGTTCAAGGGGGAGGGGACATGTGTGTATCTATAGCTGGTTCATGTTTGTGTGCAGAAACCAACACAACCTTGTAAAGCGGTTATCCTCCAATTCAAAATAAACGTTAAAAATTCTGTGATTTCTCCCTACGTTTGAGTGAAGGAAATCATGAGAGAAATAGCATGTGGTTTGGTAGATAAAAATCCAGGTTCCTTCTGCTTTGTAGGCTAAGAAAACATGTACAAACAAAGCATTAAGATATCTCCACTCATGACATAGATCATTCAGTTGCTAGCCGATTTCCTGTTACCTCACTTATGTCAAAGTGATTTATGGCTTTTTTCCCAAAGACTCTGTTGTTACTAAAAGTGGGACTAATGACACTTCCCTTTAGGCAAATTGTATATACTGTCAGTTCAGTTCAGTCCACTTACTTATTTTAGTTTGTGAAAATCATAACTGGTCTCCTCTGTATATGTGACGGTAATGAAATATGCTGCATATTTTTAAGTATGAGATTATTAAAGGCCAGAAAGAAAGGCTTATGAAAACCAATTCTCAGGCCAAAATTCCTCTCAAATGCTTTTTAAAAAAATTGTTTACTTAATTTTGACTGTTCTGCATCTTTGTTGCTGTGTGGGCTTTTCTCTAGTTGTGGCGAGTGAGGGCTGGTCTCTAGTTGCTGTGTGTAGGCTTCTGATTGTGGTGGCTTCTCTTGTTGTGGAGCATGGGCACTAGAGCGTGTAGGCTTCAGTAGTTGCGGCCCAGGGCCTCAGTAGTTGTGGTTCTCAGGTTCTAGAGTACAGGCTCAGTAGTTGTGGAACATGGGCTTAGTGGCTCCGAGGCATACAGGATCTTCCCGGGTCAGGGATCGAACCCGTGTCTTCTACATTGACAGGCGGATTCTTTACCACTGAGCCAGCAGGGAAGCCTTCAAATGCATTTTGAGAGGGCCTTTACCTTTAAGGGCCACTCACTTACAAATTTTGGCTGAAATCAAAATTTTCTTATTTCAAAGTATATTCTTACAGAAATAGTAGTAGACATTTTTAGTTCTGACTTTGTTTTGTAAAATTTTGTAATTATTTCATCAACAATATATTGGTAAGAGTTTTTATGGAATATTTAAGTAGGTAAGAAAAAGTTCAAACAATATCAAATGCATTTATTTTATTAAAAACAGTGTACATGATGGGAGATAGAATTATAATGGGACTAAGTGCCTACAGGGTACTATAAAAATTCATTTTTCTCTAGTTTTGTATGAATGAAGACATCTCCTGTTATCCAAAGAAATGTCATGAAATTATTAAAAATACACAGTCATTATTAAATCCAAAGTACTAACATGTCAAAGTAATTGAAATCAGTGTTCAGAGGAAAAAAATGTGTTTGGAGTTTAACATAGATTTTTACATTATAGGAAATCATCTCCCCCAGCCCCTGTCTATCTCACATACACACAAAATTAAATACCTCATATGGTATATGGTGATTCCCTGGAGGAGGGCGTGGCAACCCACTCCAATATTCTTGTCTAGAATCCCTTGGACAGGGGAGCCTGGTTGGCTACTGTCCAGAGGGTCACAAAGAGACAGACACGACCAAAGTGACAAAGCACCCACATGCATGGTGTATGGTGCACTTTAAGGATAGGTTCTGGTCCATCAGAAAGATGGCACGCCCTGAAAATTATGTCACATGAAATGACCTTTGTTTAGGAAATTCATTCTCTAACAGTCTTCACCTCTTTTGTGCTTTGGTTCCAAGCCCACTCTGCCCCTCAAACCTTTGTCTAGTTTTGTGTCTAGTTTGAGGATTGGCCCCCTGGGTTCTCTTGGCGTTGGGCCCTCCTAATTGCAGCAGTTTTTGGACTCATAACATTAGCTTGCCTCCTTTGGGGTCTTCTCCAGGGATTTAGCCTCCTCTTCCTTCTCTGTGCTCCATTCCCCCACATTCTCCAAACATATCTGTGTACTGGCCTCCAAGGCAGCTTTAAATGAGTGAGGTCCAGACCTCTCCTGTTTTTCTTCCAAACTCAGAGAATGAATGAGAAAAATCATGCTTCCTTTATTTTCACCACCCTGCTTTGTTTTTCTTGATCATTGATGAAATTTGGCTGTCTAAGTGCAGATATATTTCTAACGAAATGTGTGTGTATGTGTGTGTATGGTATGTTTGTGTGTTTTGAAGAACCCAATTAAAAAATTGACTATTTCAAAGAGAGATATCATTCTTCCAGTCATCAGTTAGTTCCTTATCAACTCTGAAAACCTACTTGTGCTGTGCTTGGTCACTCAGTCATGTCTGACTCTTTGTGACCCCATTGACTCTACGCCCCCCCCCAGGTTCCTCTGTCCATGGGAATTCTCCAGGCAACAAAAACTGGAGTGGGATGCCATGCCTGCCTCCAGGGGATCTCTCCAACCCAGGGATTGAACCCACATCTCCTGCATTGCAGGCGGATTTTTTATTGTGTAAGCCACCAGGGACGCCCATGAGTACTGGAGTGGGTAGCCTATCCCTTCTCCAGGGGATCTTCCCGACCCTGGAATTGAACCGGGGTCTCCTGCATTGCAGGTGGATTCTATACCATCAAACTGTTCAAATGTAAGTAGTAAAGCATTAATGCAAGGAAAATTGTAGAAATCTATCCAAACCAAGGTGTTTACCCATTTTCAAAGAAATAAGATTATCATAATGCTATATATATATCTTGTGAAGCATATTGATTTTTTTATATTTGTTAAATACATCAGGGGAAATTGTATTTGCTTTGCAAAAGGGAACACCTATATGTCAATACAAATGAATATCCAAAATCATACAATTGACCAGAGAGATACTGTAATCAAAGCTTTTCAACATTTTGAAAACAGTCTTCAACCAAAATCTTATGCCAAAATGGAAAATGTGGAGCTGCTCTGATGGTGGTGGTGCGGTTGAATGGTGACCCATTTGCTGCCTCCAACAGGCCACTGAGTCACCCCTTCAGATTGCTGAATGCTCTTCTGATTTTGATTTGAAAACTATTCATTGTATAGAGAAGTACTCTGAAGCATAGGATTTTAAGTGATATTATCAAAATCTTCCAGATAATTTGTGATAGACAAATGACTGTATTCTTGACTCTTAAACTTGAGCCTCTTCCATCAAGACACATGGACACTTACATGTCTACATACGGGTAATAATATAAAATATTGCATAATTTTTGGTTGCATATGAATTCAATGGAGAGTATTTTCAAATTGTCCCTTAATTTCCAAGCAATTTGCCAACTGTTAATTTTTAAACCATTTGAATAAATTCAAAGAGGTCTTGCTAACCAGATAGCTGATCAAAATATACTCCATGAGTTAAACAGTCTCTTTTATTTAAATTAGTTCTGAATTAAATTATTCCATGAATGGCAAAGAAAATATAAATAGCTCAGAAGCATTTCTGCATTTATCCAATGCCCAAATTGGCCACTGGCTGGCAATTTTAAGCTATAAAGAATAAAGGCCACCCCTATTTTAAGCTCTTTATCCATTTAGCTGTCTGAAATGATTTCACAGCTCAGGCAGGAAGGCTGGCTGGGTAAACAGAACATTCACAAATAAGTTCTGTAGAATCCAGTGTGGAAATTGAAGAAGCCAGGAGAATGGCCTTATAACAACTGTGGAATTTGAGTCAAAAATAAAAATACTGCTGGTGATTCCCCATTGACTCAGGGAGTGGCCACCCAGCCCTGCAAGTTATTTCTTTGTGTTCTCTTTTTAGACTTTTCTAGTTCTATTCCAAACAAGAAAATGTTGAATGCCTGCATCAGGGCATTGAGTCCATCTTTTTAAAAAAGATGATTGAGCAGCTTCAGCTGCATACAACAAATCCTGTAAATGCTCTCTTCATTTTTATACTGTTACAAATATTTTCTAATTTTCCTTGTTATCGCTTCCTAGATACACCCATCATTGAAAAGTGGACATTTAATTTCCAAGTACATGGGGTTTTTAAAAGTATCTTTGATATTAATTTCTCATTTTGATATTAAGTTCTCATTTAAATGCTTTCTTCTCTGTAATTACCCTCTGTTTTTTTCAGTCTTCTAACTTTATTGAGGCTTTCAATGGCTAAGTTAAAGATTTCTCTTTGTAGATGTCACTTTACACTTAAAAATAAGTGAGTTATTTTCAAATATCTTCTGATATTGATTTCTAACATAATTCCACAGTAATGAGAGAACAGACTCTGTATGATTTCAATACCTTTGAACCAGGAAATTTTTGCACCTTGTTTTTTGTCCCTAAATATGTTCCAGTGCCTCCTAGTTTATAGTCTATGGGAACTTGAACAGAATTTGTATCCTACTGTTGTGTGAAAGTTGTATAAATATTAACTATGTTGAATTGGTTCGTGGTGCTACTCAGGTCTGCTATATCCTACTTTTCTGTATATTTATTCTATCAATTTTTAGTGTTTGATATTGAAACCCCAACTAAAAATCTTAATTTATCTACTTAAAAATTATAATATATAGTGGAACTATACATAACTTTGTTCTGTATTTTCCAAGTCTCCTGTAAGTATGTTATCACACTTTCATAATTTAAAAAATAAAAAAGAAAGAGAAGAAAATAAAAGAGTTTCCAGTGAGATCCTTAGCCTCTTCTGCCAAGTGAGGATACAAAAGACAGACCCCAGAAACAGAGAGCCTTCAGCCAACCATTGTGGCAGTCTGATCTGAGATTTCTAGTCTTCAGAACTGTGAGAAATAAAATTCTTTTGTTTGTTAAAAAAAAAAAGAGAAGAACATAACTCTATATTCTTTCTTACTCATCACTTCTGGTTGGCCATTTTTGCCTATGGAAAAAGCACAGTTGCATGGGTTTTCTTGTTTGTGGTCTAGACTGGTGCTTGCAGACGACTGAAAGCAAAAGAGGGCTCTCTCGTGTTTGGGATCCATGTTATTTGTTCTCTAGGCAAACTAACCCCCAGAATCTGAGAGCACATTCCCTTTATGATTTCCTATAAAAGCATAATGTCTGCCTGGAGTCACTGACTCACTCCGTCCTAACAAGATGTACACTCACTGGGAGCAACATCCTCCTGCCTGAGTTGGCGTGATTTTAGTTGTGCTGTGACAGTACACGTGTGCAAAGGCAGCTGCAACTGACAGTCATCGGCCCTCAGGGTGATTGTAGGAGCCTGCAGTCAGCTGACCATTGCACACTGCTGCTTACAGCAGGTGGGGGCGAGCGAAGATGGAATGCTGGTGAAATATTATTATTATTATATTATAATTATATTATATTATAATATATAATATTATATTATTATTATTATTAGGAGTGAGGCATTGCATCAGCATAGACCTAGTCAAATGCTTCCTCTGTGGAAGGGTGTAAACCTCAGGGCAAAGTCCATAGGCACTGAAAAG
Organism: Cervus canadensis; assembly: GCF_019320065.1. Classification (NCBI taxonomy): domain Eukaryota; kingdom Metazoa; phylum Chordata; class Mammalia; order Artiodactyla; family Cervidae; genus Cervus; species Cervus canadensis. The sequence goes on from NC_057388.1 coordinate 19,368,675, forward strand.
CAGCAGGGTTGGGTTAGCAAGATAGGGGCCTGAGAAGAACTCAAAGATTGTATTTAATCTCTCTTTCTATTTCCTTTTCTCCCTGGACATCCAGCCCCGTCTTTAAAAAAAATTTTTTTTTTAAAAAATTAATTGTTTTTTACTTCACTGGGCGTTTGTTGCTGTGTGTGGGCTTTCCCTAGCTGCAGCGAGCAGAGGCTACTCTTTATTGTGGAACGCAGGCTCTAGGCAAGCGGGCTTCGGTGGCCGTGGCACACAGGCTCAGTAGCTGAAGCATGCGGGCTTGGTAGTTGCTGCTCACCAGCTCTAGAGTATGAGCTCAGTAGCTGTGGGACACGGGCTTAGTTACTCCTGGGCGTGTGGGATCTTCCCGGACGAGGGATAGAACCCGTGTCTCCTGCATTGGCAGGCGGATTCCTATGCACTGGGCCACCAGCGAAGCGCCCGTCCCCTGCTTTACTACCACTGCCTTTCCCTCCAGGATTCTCCCTTTCATAGTCTACCAGATAGACTTTGGACAGCACACAATCAAGATTCTCCCTTTATCTTGACTTGACCTTTGCCTTCCCTACCTTCTGTTAGAGAAGTGTTGAACTATCTTGGTTTAAAGTGCTGAAGTGCGGTCAGTTAACAATAAGCGCTGTGCTAAGAGGGCCACTGAATGGGCTTCAGAACCAAACAGGCCTGGCTTCAGTGAGTCATCCTGTATCTTCTGTGTGGCTTTGGATAAATCATTTAAACTATTTGAATCTTATTGTATCTTTAAAGTGTAAATTCTAAGTTATAACTCATGGGATCATTTTGAAGATTAAATAAGATAAGATATGTAAAGGAAGTAATCAAAAATGTTTCCATTTTGGCTTTCCAGTTCATGATTGATGCCACCCAGCATTTAAGGATTATCTGAAATATTAAATTGCGGAGGTAACTGATGGTGGAAATTTTGAACGTGAAAGATATTAATAATGTGCGAATTTCCAGGGAGAATTCCTTTCTGAGAGGTTTACATGTTATATGTGTGAGCATATTTTTGTATTAAGAGCATGTGTAGGCAGAGGGCTTAATCACGTGTGTTGTGTATCTTCTTGTAGAGTTGCCATTTTTTCATCCTGTTCTTTGCCCCAGGAGGCTGATTCATTGATCCTTTAACAAATGTCCCTTCTGGCTTTCAGTTAGGTTTGGCCTCTGGGGAACCCCTGCAGGAGACCCAGAGGTATTCATTCTCCTAGATAGCCTGTAGAGAGGCGGCTTGGAGTGGCAGTGTTGACCGAGGCCATTAAAACTCTCATTCCCTTCATGCTTCCTGTTGGCTTGTAGAACACGGGATGGAAGAGTGTGACCTCTCTGGCAGATATACTCAAGCCAGCTTTGCTCACCTTGGAAGGTCACCCATCATTTCAGGGTGAGTGTCTCTGCATGACCCTCTCCTTCCATTTCTAGTGGTGACTCCTTCCTCTTGTCCTTGCGAACCTAGGTGTGTGCATTCTTGCACGATTGCTCATGATCCTCCTTCACCGACACCTTTCTAAACAGTCTCTTCGTAAATACACCCTCCTCGAATTTTCCTAATTTGAGTGCACCATCTGTTTCCTGTTGGAATCCTGATTTATATACCAGTAAACACAGTGTGACTGGAGATGTGGACTAATTCCTATAACAAAGCTTATGTATTGTACTTCCAAAATTTACAGTGTGTTCTCTAGGTCATGTTTTGACTTAGAGTGTCTCTGAATGATGATCATTGCTGTTTAAACCCCCTCTGTGATCTTGCTTAATGTTTAGTCAATGTTGCTTGGGAAGCAGGAGCCAAAGCAGAGGAGAAAAATGAGAAAAGACTGCAGGAAGAATGCAGATGTCTTGAGTCACATTCTTGCAGATAGTCAAAGAAATTCGCTGAAATAAATTTGGATTGGATTTTACAACTAGACCCTTAATGCTAATGAGTTTCCCTTTAATCTCTGTGAACCTAGTGATGCATCTGGGGCACAGAGGCCCCTCAAACCCCTTACATGAGACATTGGAAAAGCCCCACTTTGGACTATTGAAAACTAAACAGACTATTAAGACATCATTTGTTACTTCTCTGAGCCCTCTCTTCTGCTGTATCTGGCTCCTTGAAATGTCTTTCTATTCTTTTTTAAAAATTTTGTTTCTTTATTTTATTATTGACTGCTCTGTGTCCTTGCTGTTTCATGTGGGCTTTCTCCAGTTGAGCTGAGCTGGGGCTTCTCTTTGCCGCAGTGTGTGGGCTTCTCATTGGGGTGGTTTCTCTTATTGTGGAGCACCGGCTGCAGGCACACGGGCTTCAGTAGTTGCATCACGCGGGCACAGTAGTTGTGCATGGGCTTAGTTGCTCTACGGCATGTGGAATCTTCCCGGACCAGGGACTGGACCCATGTCCCCTGGGTTGGCAGGTGGATTCTGATCTACTGAGCCACCAGGGAAATCCTCTTGTTTGTTTAGACTTAGTTTTGGAGAGATTTGGTGAAGCAACATGAGATAAAAGAAGAAGCATCATGAATGTCCAGGAGCCTGTGGTGATGCTGGCATTGATGTGAGGTCACACCTGGCCCAGACTGGGGGTTGGTCATTGATGGGCAGATTGGAATGTCTTATTAGGCCCAGACTTTAAAAACCTAGCCTTCCAGATAGAATTTATTTTTTTATGTGAAGATAGACTCCAAAGAAAGAAACACTTATTGTGTCAAAGAAAAATTCTTACTTTTAACTCTCTAAGTATTTTTCCCTTTATAGAGTGAAGTAAGCCAGAAAGATAAAGAACATTACAGCATACTAACACATATATATGGAATTTAGAAAGATGGTAACGATAACCCTATATGCAAAACAGAAAAAGAGACACAGAAGTACAGAACAGACTTTTGAACTCTGTGGGAGAAGGTGAGGGTGGGATGTTTAGAAAGAACAGCATGTATACTATCTATGGTGAAACAGATCACCAGCCCAGGTGGGATGCATGAGACAAGTGCTCGGGCCTGGTGCACTGGGAAGACCCAGAGGAATCGGGTGGAGAGGGAGGTGGGAGGGGGGATCGGGATGGGGAATACGTATAAATCTATGGCTGATTCATATCAATGTATGACAAAACCCACTGAAATGTTGTGAAGTAATTAGCCTCCAACTAATAAAAAAATAAATAAATAAAAAAAAGTTAAAAAAAAATAAAAAAAAGACAAAAGGCTAATGACTATGGCAAGGCAGTGTTGAAAATACCGATTTATGCTCTTTTCAGGGTTCGAAAACTTTATTAATTTGAACTTTAAATAACTTTTTTACCTCATATTATTCATTTGACAGCAATTGTTTCAGGAGATGGATTGCAGTTCCCAGGCAATCTTCTCATCTATTAATATAATAATAAACTGAAATCAGTGCATAGTTCACAGGGAACTGGCAATGTTTCACATTTTTGCCTTTTGACTGGCATTGCACTAATCTAGAGTATAAGAAGTCAAGTGATGGATGGACAGGGGTTTCAACACACTAAACCTTGCATTTGCAGAGCAAAGAAATGCAGTTACAGCACATTTGTTAACACAGGCTAGGATTAGCAGTCCTACTGCGTGAGAAGTAATAAAAAATAATCCCAACAGAAAATACTAGTTTCTAGCTGGCCCTTCAGAAATGTTTGTTTTACAAGACAGCATAATACTTGTTAAAACAAGATGATGTCAGCCACCACTTCTTTTATTGAATATATATTTCCCCAAACTATTTGCTTACCTTCCTACACAGAAAAAGTCTCCATTATTACATTTAGTGGTAAGAAATAATTATCTCCCTTACTTGCTTTTTTTTTCAAAGTCAATCTTCTTCTACGTAGATTTATTTGTGATTGAGACTTATATCTAGATGTCTAAAAGTCCATTAATAAGATCTTTAACAAGAATCTAGATTTTTTTTTAAATTGAGATAGACATTTTGTGAATCACAGAGAATTGATTTCAATAAATGGTTTTAATCTGGGCTTTACTGAGACCAAAGCGGCCCATGGGAAGACTTGATATTACCTTATGAATGCCCTGATACACACAGAATTATGGGTAAATAAACTTATTCACCCCTTTCCACCTTACCCCACCCCACAAAATAGGTTTAAGGCTTTCAGCATATTCTCAAAGGGATATTTTATTTGATTTGAGAAACAATAACTTCTGCTGTCTTAAAAACTGTAGGCATATAGTAATTGTATTATTCTTACTTAATAATGATAATGGTAGTGGGGGTAAATTCTTTTTGATAATAGTCCTTTTATAGATAACTGTTTGCTGAAGGGTTCCTCAGGAATCAATATTGAGATTACTCAATCATTAGTTTATCTGACATACAAACATGTATTGGGTACCTAGTGTGTGTGAAGGAATATAACTGCGTCCCTCCTATGCATTGTGTGAGTAAGTGTAAAACAAGGTGGGATATGAGCATTTATTTTTTCTTAAACTTTCTATTTTGCATGGGGTATAGTCGATTAACAATGTTGTGGTAATTCAGGTAATTCAGGTGAACAGCGAAAGGACTCAGCTATTCATATACATGCATACATTCTCCCCCAAACACCCCTCCCTTCCAGGCTGCCACTTAACATTAAACAGAGTTCCATGTGCTATTCAGTAGGTCTTTGTTGGTTATCCATTTTAAATACAGCAGTGTGGGATATGAGCATTTCTAAGTTAATTCTGTTGGAAATCAGCACAGCTCACAACTAAATAATATAGGAATGGAACCACCAAGAAATGAAGAGGCGTATAAAAGAGACAGAAGCACAAAAATCAGTCTGATGCTTTTTGGCATAACATTCCACAGTACTTAATTGTCCTAATGTTTGAAAAGCCCACTCTTGCTATTATTTCTAAAAATCAATATATATACATATCAAAGTACTTAAAGTAAGTAACTGTGGTTGCCTAAGTGGGAGGGAAACCCTAAAGGGAGGGGATATATGTATATGTATGGCTGATTAATTTTGCTATGCAGTAGAAGCTAACACAACATGGTGAGGCAACTATCCTGCAAGAAATACTAAATAATAAAAAAAGAAAGCAATAAGTATACCGTGGAAATTAATTCTCCTGCTATCCTAACTCTGGTATTCTAGTTTACTTTCTCAAAGATAGAAATTATGCTTTTTATTTTTTACGATAAACATACTGTTTTAATCAGGATACCTTCCTCCAAGACTTTCTTGAACAGAAGTTAAATATCAGAAGGCTTCTCCTCAGCAATTTAAAAAACTGCTTGCTTACTCTAGAAATTCTAAGGAGGCAAGATCGAATACATTATGTCTCTAGAAAGGATGCTTCTGATGTTTTTACTCTTACAAAATGGCCCTTGAAAAACACTGAAGATCTTTGTCTCTCTGGGCATGCACTTGGACTTTGAACTTGGATTTGGGACCAGAACTATGCCATCACCTAAACTTAGATCTGAAAGATTTATCATGGTTCACATGCCTTGTTCTGAGGCAGTGTAACTCTTTAGGTCCACATGATTGCAGGGCATTATATATGTTATGTCCTTTTACTTCCCATCTAAACATGAATAATGATAGTAAGTACAAGTCTTAAATTATTCACATCAGCTCAATTGCTAAGTGGACTCTCCTTGGATAACAACTTTTTAAACAATCAGAAACCTAGTGGAATCTGATGGGCAGTGTCCTTCAGGTAGCTGCTACATGGTAAGCTTAGTTAGTTGCATCATCTTTCAGTCCGACCTTTGAGGTGATAGAAACTGGCAGTAAAAGATCAGATCTGTTTCCTGGTTACCAGCGCCTTTAAATCACCTTAGATAAAAGCAGATCAATTGTCAGAAATTACAGCAGATGGCAAGTTGTGGGCTGCCAGTAACTGTCTCTAGGTTACAATTTCTGTAGGGAAGGACTTATTTATTTGTTTATTTTTTGTCAAATATTATGTATGTCATTGCATTTTCAAATAATAAAGCATTTATCTTTGAATAGTTATTTTAATTAAACATACATGCCCTTGGTAAAAAATTTCAAATTGTGCAAATATGTGCGATGAAAAGAAATTCTCCCATACATCCTAAACCACCAGCCTCCAACCCCATCCCAGTCACGGAAGCAGCTGTTGCTAATGGTGTCTTGTGCATTTCCCCAGAATTTTCTATATATGTAAAATATATAAATAGTATAGTTGTAAAAATGTACTAAAATGTTTTTATAGAAGAATAAATATACAAACTGTATGTATATGTATACAAATGCCTTGAAGAACAGATTTGGTCCTGTGGCTTCCCTGGTAGCTCAGACGATAAAGAATCTGCCTGCAATGTGGGAGACCTGGGTTCGATCCCTGGGTTGGGAAGATCCCCTGGAAGAGGGCATGGCAATCCACACCAGTATTCTTGCCTGGAGAATCCCAATGGACAGAGGAGCTTGGCGGCTACAGTCCAGGGGGTTGCACATGGGGTCGCACTGAGCAACTAAGCACGATAAGACATCCATGGGCTTCCCAGGTGGCGCTAGTGGTAAAGAATCTGCTGCCAACGCAGGAGACTGAAGAGACTCAGCTTTGATCCTTGGGTCAGGGAGATCCCCTGGAGAAGGGCATGGCTATCCATTCCAGTATTTTTGCCTGGAGAATCCCATGGACAGTGGAGCCTGGTGGATCACAGCCCATAGGGTCGCAGAGTCAGACACAACTGAAGTGACTTAACACACTCACAAAACATCCGTAAGACATTTGGCACATTCAGAAATGTCCTTGATATTTGGTCCTGTCAAAACCACTTGACATGTGTCATGGTTATGGAGGTTTTGAATAGGACCAAATTTCAAGGACCTTTTGTCATGGACTGAGAGTATTATGGACGTTTTAGACAGGACCAAGTCTCTACTAACCAAAAAACCAAAAAAATATATATGTAATGCTATTTCAACCTAACATCTAATTTTGGAGAAGCTTTTCCATAATAGTTTTAGATGTATTTTACTATATTTAGCAGTTGTATAATAGTTATTTACTTAATCAGTTTTATATCAATGGACATCCACATTTTATCTTATATTTGCTTCAAAAGATACTGAAATTAATGCCCTCTACTTCCATTTTTGCTTATATATATGTATGTTTCTCTGCAAAGTTTTTGAATGAGATTTTGCATTTAGAATTTTGATAAATAATGTAGATATTGCCAACTTACCCTCCAAAGAGGCTATACCATTTTCATTCAAACCAGCAATAATGATAGGCCCTAACTGAACACTTTTGTCAATACTATGATTATCAATATTTTTTATCCTTGTCATATTTGCTGTTGTTGTTCAGTCACTCAGTTTTGTCCGACTCTTTGTGACCCCATGGACTGCAACACGCCAGGCTTCCCTGTCCTTCACCATCTCCCAGAGTTTGCTCAAACTCATGTCCATTGAGTCAGTGATGCCATCCAACCATCTCACCCTCTGTTGTCCACTTCTTCTCCTGCCTTCAGTCTTTCCCAGCATCAGGGTCTTTTCCAGTGAGTTGGCTCTTCCCATCAGGTGGCCAGAGTATTGGAGGTTCAGCCCCAGCATCAGTCCCTCCAGTGAATTCAGGATTGATTCCTTTAGGATTGACTGCTTTGATCTCCTTGCATATTAATATGACCTTTTGTCATATTAAGAGATTAAAAAAGTACTTCAATTCTATATATAATCTATTTGTCTTTCTTTATTCTGCTTTGAGTCAGTGTCTCTCTCTACCTGTTTTTCTAGTGGGTTGTTGGACTGTTGTATATTAAGTCAATTAAAACATATTTACATGCATTGTAAATAAACTCTCCCAGGGTTTTAGTCATCCTTAAACTCTCCCAGGGTTTTAGTCATCCTTTGACTTGTTAATTAAATTTCTTGCCATGTGGGAATTTGTACTCTTTATGAAAGCGTTAATCATTTCTTTTATAGAGTTATGGATTTTGCATCTTCTTTAGAAAGGTCTTTCCCACTCCAAGTTTTTTCCTTCAGTGGCCATAGTATTCCTAGGATAGTTGGGGATACACATTTTATTTTGAAATATTTCATAATTTAGAATTTATTTTTCTGTAAAAGACCTAGATTTTTTCCCACTCATTTTCTCATTTTGATTGTTGATTTATCCCACCTTTCCCAGCTGATTCCACCTTTATCATAAACAGAATTTTCACATACATTTGGCTCTATTTGCAAATTATATGCTGATGATCAGCTGGTTCCTGAAGCACTGTCATACTTTAATGTATGACATTAAAGGGCTAGTTCTCCATCATTTCTGTTCCTTTTTCCATGTCTATTTTAGCCACCCTAACATGCTTGTATTTACATATCTTTATTTTCCATTTTCCCCATAGAATTCTTAATGGGTTTCAAAATATAAAATTTTCTTTGTACTTTTGTTGGTAATCACATTGCATTTATAAATTGATTCAGGGATATCTGCCATCTTTAAAATATTGTTTTTATATTCAAAGAATAAGATATATTTCTATTTATTGATTCTTTATTAGAATTTTCAAGTTTTCTTTACCTAGATCCTGTTTTAGAACATTTTCTTTTGATTATTTTAAAGATGTGTTGCTTTTTCAGAGTCACAATTCTTATTTTCCATTATATATATAAAACATAATTAATATAGGAAAATTGTTGATTCTTGTGAATTAAATTTTTAGGTAGCCACATTAGTAAGTTCTTATATGGATTCTAATATCCGTATAAGTTGATTATTGATTATTTTGTATTTTCAGGTAAATAGAATTGTTCCAAGGGAGATATAGATCTGTATCTCTTTATAATGTGCATGCATATATATGTATATATATGTGTATATGTGTGTGTGTTTGCATATACATGGCACCTTTTAATTTAAGTTTTCACTTTTTTTAAGCTTATTTTTAAAGTGATAATATACCCATATGGTTCAAAATCTAGAAGTACAAAAGATATACCAAAAAAAATTACAAAAAATCTCCTTCTATACCTATTCCCAGACCCCAAAATTTCCTCATATGTTAGTGTATATTATAACTTCTTGTTAATTCTTTCAGAGTTATGTGTATGTAGTCAAATAGAATATAAATAAATGTACTTTTGGGGCTTCCCAGGTGGTGTTAGTGGTAAAGAACCTGCCTGCAATGCAGGAGACCCAATTTGGATCCCTGGGTCTGGAAGATCCCCTGCAGGAAGGCATGGCAACCCACTCCAGTATTCTTGCCTGGAGAATCACATAGAAAGAGGAGCCTGTGGGCTATAGTTCATAGGTTTGCAGAGAGTCGGACACGACTAAAGCAACTTAGCGTGCATGCAAATATACTTTTTACACAAATGATAGTGTACTGTACACACTGTTCTCTCTTTGAGAGCAGACATACGTGAATGAGGAAAGTAACGAGATGAGATCAGAATGTGCGTGTTTCTCTTCCTGGTAAAAAGGGCTGTCTTCTTCAGTTTTCACTGACGGTCTACTCTGTGTTGCAGGTGTCAGACAGAGATTCCTGGGAGCTGATACTGGAAGGCATATCGCAGTGACAGAGACCACAGAGTACTTTGTCTGCCTTCCTGATCTGTGCTTGGTTATCAGGTTTATCTGGTGTGCCTAATGCTCTCCTCCTTTGGGTTTCCTCCACAGATCTCCTTACTTCTCTGTGGGCCCAGACCATGATCTATCAACCCAGACACATGTGGATCCAGTAGTCGGCTCAGCCACGTTAGTGAGGCTTCTTCTACAGTGTGGCTTTGCTACATCCTCATGAAAAATTTATTGTTTGTCTCTTTTTATCATAGCTATTTTGGTGGTTATGAGATAGTATATCATTGTGGTTTTGATTTGCATTTCCTTAGTGACAAAAGATGTGGAACACTTTATGTTCTTAGCCATGCATATATGTTCTGGGGTCAAAAACCCATTGAAATTATTCACCCATTTTCAATCATAGTGTTTGTCTTTTTTTCTTTTGAATTATGAGAGTCCTTTATATTTTCTAGGTACTAGATCCTTACAAAATCCACAATTTATGATTATTGTCTCTCTTTCTGTATGTTTTCTTTCTTCATAATATTGCATACAGAAAAAAAATTTTAAATTTTGTTGTCTAATTTACCTAATTTTTCTCTTATTAGTTGTGCTTTTGATGTCGTCTATAGTTTTAGCTCTTACATTTAAGCCTATGATCCATTTTGAGTTAGTTTTACTGAATGGTGTGAGGTAGATGTCCAATTTCTCTCTTTTGTAAGTTGGTGTATGTCTAATTTTAATACATCAAATGGGTACTTAACAGGGAGTTGTTGCCTTCTCTTGAGATTATTTCAGGCTTTTAATTCTCTCTATAGGTATGACAATTAGTCTTGACATAGGGTGTGTTGATAAAAGGTCTACAGAGATGAAAATGTTTAGGTTTTATGTGCCATTTTATACCATGTAAGAAATTAATTAATTAAAATCATAGTTCTGAGTACAGATTGCAACATGTTTATTTTGTAAAGTCATGGAAAATCTAATGCCACCAAAGAACTTAGAGCCCAGCAGGGATGGAAATATTTTCTTTCTAAGTCATTTCTTGATTTTAGAGCATAGAATAACTCATTTGACAATTCATATATTGAGCCCAGTTATTCAGAAATTTTCTCAGTTCAAATGGCAATAAGGAAATTTTATAGCATAGATAAGTAACAGTGACAATAAATGTAATTTTAACTGCTTTGGGAAGTTATGTTTACTTTGCTCTTACCTTTGATTTGCGCCTGGGTTTATTGATCTAACTCTTAAATTGAGATAAAAAGAGTTAAGCCTTTTTGATTTGGAGATTTAAAAGGGTCCTACTTAGTGCTCACAGAAAGGACAATGAATCTTTTGAAAGAAAATGCATTATCTATTAAGTGAATTCTAATATTTTTTCTTTCAATTGGGAACATTGTTGATACTAGGAATTGATGGAATTTAAGATGCCAAATTTTGAAGAAAGAAAGTAATGGTATTTGGATGATGCCAAATTAACTATTGAAAAAATATTAAATGAAATTTAATGTATATAAGTTGAAGGTGGTCAGTACAGATTGTCAGTGGCCATATCATTTAAAATAACTTTAATAGGTTATTTTTGGTGAGCAGTTCCATATGAAATTAAAAGAAGCCATGAAATTAAAAGACATTTTCACCTTGTAAGAAAATCTATGACAAACCTAGCTGCTGCTAAGTCGCTTCAGTCGTGTCTGACTCTGTGTGACCCCATAGACGGCAGCCCACCAGGCTCCTGTCCCTGGGATTCTCCAGGCAATAACACTGGAGTGGGTTGCCATTTCCTCCTCCAGTGCATGAAAGTGAAAAGTGAAAGTGAAGTCGCTCAGTCGTGTCCGACTCTTCGAGACCCCCATAGACTGTAGCCTACCTACCAGGCTCCTCCATCCATGGGATTTCCCAGGCAAGAGTACTGGAGTGGGTTGCCATTGCCTTCTCCAATGACAAACCTAGACAGCATATTAAAATGCAGAGACATTACTTTACCTACAAAGGTCCATATAGTCAATGCTATGGTTTTTCCAGTAGTCAGGTACCGATGTGAGAGCTGGACAATAAAAAAGGCTGAGCGTTAAAGAATTGATGCCTTTAAACCGTGGTGCTGGAGAAGACTCTTGAGAGTTCCTTGGACTACGAGGAGATCAAACCAGTCCTAAAGGCAATCAACCCTGAATATTCATTGAAAGGACTGATGCTGAAGCTGAAGCTCCAATATTTTGGCCACCTGATACGAAGAGCCGACTCATTGGAAAACACCCTGATACTGGGAAAGATTAAGGGCAGGAGGCGAAGGGGACAACAGAGGATGAGATGTTTGGATGGCATCGCTGACTCAGTGGACATGAGTTTGAACAAACTCTGGGAGGTGGTGAAAGACAAGGAAGCCTAGTGTGTTGCAGTCCATGGGGTTGCACAGGGTTGGACACGACTGAGTGACTGAACAACAATTCCAGAAGAATTACTTTATCTTTGAGTACATCAGATTTCACCCTCAGAATCAGTAGAATTCACTGAGTATAGTGTAAATCATTCGAGCCTAACTGTCTGCATGGATTCCAAATGGCTATCCAGGGAACAGGAAGACTGAGCCAACAACAGCAATCCATCATGAACTAATTTAGCCTTCACTTGCCTAGCCTTCAGTCTTAAATAGAAATTCTTTTTTTTTTTTTTCCTGTTTTGTCTTTAAATTTTTTAAATACAGGAATGCTCATGCACAATCATTTCTCTCAGTTACTGATAGCAACTAACCCCAAAGTTTGGTCTTGTACTTCAATAAGCTTGGATAAACATATACATATACACACTCTCTTTCTTTCATCTAGCTAATTATCTAATTATTTTGTGTGTGTAATTAGTCATGAAGTTTCTATCCTGCTTTTATACCCATTGTAACTACGGGGAGTGATTTTGCTATAATTTCCCTCTGGCTATCACAGAGGCAAGGTGAGGTGGAGGCAGTGATCACGCTTGAAATACTAGGGGATGAAGTGCAATTATGCCAGTTAGTGAGGACTAAGGCAAGCCTGTGCTACTTTCTTTCAACTGGGGGATTATTTTTAGATATTAAGCCCTTTTGCATGATGTCTCCTTGTTCATTTAGGAGAAAAAAAAAGTCTGCAAACTCCAGGGATGGGATTAATCTTAATGAGTCAGCACTACTTATAAGAAGTAGTGAAGCAAAAACCAAAAAATAATTTGGCAAATGGCTTCTGAAATGATTAAAATTAATTACAGCCTCTGGCAAGAGTTTAGCCCTAGGCCAAGGTGCCTTGCATCTCTTCCTTCATTCCAACCCAGCTTGCCAAGTATTTTCTCTCGAACACCCCAGCCTACTCTACATTCCCTTCTGTAGAACAACCCCAGGCCCCCAAGGTTGGGTGTCTAAGTCTCCTGGGCAAGGGGGGAGGGCCTCATTATGTGTTCAGCACCCAAGTCCTCTGACAGCCTAAGAATTATTTCAGCACTGCTCGCCTTGCTAACTCATCTTACTGCGTTTGCTCTCTAGTTGTTCCCACTGATTTTCTTAGCCTTGAACTAAATCTAGAAAAGACAATCTGGAGCTGGAGAAGAGGGAAGTTGGTGCCATGACAAGCCCTTGGAAGGATTATTTTAGGACAGGTAGGTTCTTGCTCTCCGGGAAGCCAAGTCTTCTCTCTGCCAGAGTAAGGTCAGCTACACTTAGAGTTAAATAACTCACACCCTTGTTCAAAAATCTTTCCTGAGAAATCCAATGAAGGACTTTTTACATAATTTTTGAGAAGCTTTCCTGCAAATAAGTTTTTCTAAGGGGAAAAGTATTAAGGCTCATGTGAGCACAATCTCCCTGCTACTTCTGGTTGAATATTTTTGATAGATCATAATGTGCTACCACTTACTCCCGTGTTACTTTCTAATTCTAGGTGACTTTCCGATACCAGAGTTTTCTCCAACAACACACTCATATTTAGCAACTACGGTAGTGATTAATGTCTCAGAGGATATAGTTTTTGAGGGCAGGCACTGACATTGCCATTACAGGTGTTGGCCCAAGGTGTTTTAAGGGATAATCATGTTCCTAGGTACATGTTAAGTCACTTCAGTTCCATGTCTGACTCTTTGTAACTCTATGGACCATACCCTGTGGAGCTCACCAGATTCCTCTGTCCATGGAACTCTCCAGGCAAGAATACTGGAGTGGGTTGCCATTCCCTCCTGCAGGTGATCTTTGTGACCCAGGGATTGAACCGACATCTCTTACATCGGCAGGGAAGTTATTCACCACTTAGCGCCACCTGGGAACCCCCTTCCAGGTGCATGCTAACCAAAGTTAACAATAAAGTTACCAAATTAGAGAATTGGAAGGGACCTGATAGATCTAGTGACTATATCTTCCAGTTGAGAAAAATAAACTTCAGGAGTTGACCAAGCAACAAAGCAAAGTAGGGATTAGAACCGGGGCCTCCCGGCTTGCCGCCCAAGCGCTGGTAATGGATGATAGTGTCGTGTTCTCTCTCCACCATAGACTTATAGTGCTAACTGGCCTGTGAGTCCACTTTGTCTTAGAGAACCATGTTGCTAAATCTTGGCTAAGGTGAAGATGTGTGGTCCTTGGGAGGGCTCTAAAAGTTCTATCTCAAGTGAGAATTCCTACAGCTTTTCCCCAGGAAAATTTGGGGAACTTACAGTAGCTGCACATGAGAAGAGGCTCACTCAGTTTAAAAGGTTCTAGAATTCCTATTCTCCATTCATTAGGTTTGAAAAATACTGTTTAAGAGAAAACTGGGGACAAAACAATTTCTTAAGTTTTCCTTGTAGCTTGTTTCATTTTGTTTTAAGGCTAGTTCTGATCTTATAGTATTCAGCTTTTTGTTTAAGTCTAATTCTGGTGTCATCACAAATTTATCATCTTTCTAAGAAATTTGGGGATGACTGTTATAGTGAAAACATTCTCTTAAAGATTCAGGTAGCAAATTCCATATTTTATTAATTTGTGAAAATATTAGTTATTAGCCTCCAATAATTATAAACATATTTATGTATAATTACACATGTAATTAGAATTCCTGGTGGCTCAGATGGTAAATAATCTGCCTGCAATGTGGGAGACCCAGGTTCTATCCTGAGTCGGGAAGATCCCCTGGAGAAGTAAGTGGCTACCCACTCCAGTATTATTGCCTGGAGAATTCCATGGGCAGAGGAGCCTAGTGGGCTACAGTTCATGGGATCACAGAGAGCCAGACACGACTGAGTGACTAACACTTACTTACTTACATACATGTAATTATACAAACCTAGACAGTGTATTAAAAAGCAGAGGCATCACTTAGTTTACAGAAGTCTGTATAGTCAAAGCTATGTTTTTTCCTGAGTCATGTATGTATGTGAGAGTTGGACCATAAGGATGGCTGAGCACCAAAGAATTGATGCTTTCGAACTGTGGTTCTGGAGAAGACTATTCAGAGTCCCTTGCGTCCCTTGGACAACAAGGAGATCAAACCATTCAGTCCTGAACAAAATCAACCTTAAATATGCATTGGAAGGACTAGTGCTGAAGCTGAATGAAGCTCCAACACTTTGGCCACCTGATGCAAAGAACCAACTCTTTGGAAAAGACCCTGATGCTGGGAAAGATTGAGGGCAAGAGGAGAAGGGGGCGACAGAGGATGAGATAGTTGGATGGCATCACTGACTCAATGGACATGAGTTTGAACAAACTCAGGGAGATAATAAGCACAGGAAAGGCTGGCATGCTGCAGTTCATGGGGTCACAAAGAATTGGACACGACTTAGTGACTGAACAGCAGCACATATAGTATATTACTATCAACTCATTCAGTCATTGCAGGGGAAGCTAAAAGTCTTCCATGACCACATCCATTATCACTTCATAATAGAAATGACAACTATTATCAGTTTGGTGAGGATTGTTTCAGAACTATTCATAGGTATATACATACATATTTACATGCCTGTAAAATATATGATCTTATTTGCTCTTGTTTTGAAATTTAAATTATATCATAGTTACTTAATTTTTTGCTATTTACTTTTTTTTTAATCCCCAACCATATGTCTAGGAGATTTTCCATGTAATATAGTAGATATACCAGGAATTATTTAGCAATTCCTTTATGTATGGACATTTAAATTAATTATTTAAATAACTATTAAGTTATTATTTAAATAATTAATTTAAATTATTTCCAATTCTGAACAATGATAAGCAATGTTGCAGTTTATATCCCTGTGCAGGCCCCTTTGTTTTTATGCGCAAGTATTAGTTCAGAAATATACAGAGAGTTGCCAAAGTGAGCCACTTTTTTTCCTTTAATTTTTATTGGAGTGTAGTTGGTTTACAATGTTGTGTTAGTTTCCAGTGTACCGCAAAGTGAATCAGTTATACAAATATCCACTAATTTTTATTCTTTTCCCATGTCAGCCATCAGAGTGTACTGAATATAATTCCTCGTGCTATAGAGCAGTTTCTGAAAGTTATTTTATATATAGTAGTGAGTATATGTCAATCCCAGTCTCCCAATTTACATACTTTCTTATTTTACCAGACACTGCAGAGTTCTCCTCCCCTGTGTCTGTATCACAGAGAATGTTTTTGACAACACCAGGTTCCCTCCACTCTTAGCTATTCTTACTATTTTAAACATTTCTGAGTGGTGATACACTTATGTTGCTTGTGATATTAAACAAGATGATTTTACCATCTCAGTATTACCTATAATGTTTGCAGCAGGTTTTTGATAAAAATAGATATTCCTGGTTTGTTAAGAATAAATTTGCTTTTCTTGTTTTGTATGAATGAATTTACAACATTACAATGAATTTACATTTACATTTTAAATTATTTCTTCCTGCATAACTTCTATGATAAAAATGATTTCTTCTTTAAATTTTTAATTAGTAATGACAGTAATAAATTTTCTCATGCTAAACCATCTTTCCATTCTTTAAATAGACTATAAATAGTAACAATATGTTCATTTATTATGTATTGTTGAATTCAGTTTGCTAATATTTTATTCAGGATTTTTGAATCTATGTTCATAATTTTCTTCTGTTACTTAGTCCTTGTCTGATTTTGAGCCCAATATTAGGAAAGCCTTATAAAATGTTTTGGTTACCTTCTTTTCTTTTTCTATAATTTGTAACAATTATATAAGATAAGGATTAACTTTTCCCTTAGAGATTTAGTGAAATGAGTAAAACCGTGGGCATGGTGCTTATTATGATGAGTAGATCTTTACCTACTGATTCAGTTTCTGAAGTGTTTCAACTCCAATCAGCTATTCTATTTCTTGAGTCAATTTCATTAACTTTATATTTTCCTAGCTAATTATTCATATTATCTAATTTTATTGACATGAGGTTATTTATATTATTCTCTTATGATTCTAAGGTTTCATTGTTTTCTATACATTATCAAATGTTACTTTTGGTTTATTTATACCCTGTTTATTAATCTTATTAGATCTGCCTATTTTATACCTCCCTTTTGTAAACATCAGATTATATTTTTGTTTATATTTTCTCCTGTTTTTCTTTTTATGTTTTAATAACTATTTCAGTTTTATTTTGTCTGCTCTTTTATCTATGATTCACTGGACAAAATTTTCTCATGGTTTTAATCTGCTGCCTCTCTTTCATGGTAGTCTTTCTCTGAATGATTGGAAATTCTTGCTTGGGGAATTCTCGTCTTTGAGATTTACTATTTGTTCCAGCACTATTTGTAAAGTAGATATAATTACCAGGTAGAAGTCAAGGGATCCAAAAGTCTTCAATACAGGCATTTTAATTTTTATTTTTTGCAGTGTTGTCATGGTGTTATTTACTTAGATAAGTCAGACAGGTGTGACTTCATATGTGTCTTTCCTGCTGTATCATAGAAATTAAATTTATGAAACAGAGAGCATCAGTGGTGGTGATGGGGGATGAAATAGGGGGAGAGGGAATAGAAGTTTGTGGGATTCCAAAGTTAATTTTTTCTGATGCCATGTATATATTTTCCCATGCCAATGTGGTCTGGTACATAAAGGGTTATTAAAGTCATTTAGAGGTAAGACTTTTGAATCAAGTGGCTAATCAATAGGGTAGAGAAAAAAATGTTAATTTGAGGAATGAAAACAGATATTGTTTAGTTTATGGGCTGTAATCTCAGAAAGTGCTGGCTGTAAAATGATAAAATCTTTAGGAGCTATTTGGTGATACACATCAAATTCTTAAAAATATGGCAGGCAGTTCTATGTCTCAAAATTTATTTAAAAGAATAGCCAAAAAAAAAAAAAAGAATAGCCAGAAGTAATAATATTTTTAGATATTCTTGCTTAAAGATAAGTCTCTGAAAATATCAGGGAATTAATGATAGTTGATCAAATGATAGTTAATCAAATTTGATAGTAATCAGATTACCTAAAACCCAACAGTAGGGAGATAATTGTATCAGAGATTTTATAGGTACATACCCTGGAATTTGAGTAATTCAGGACATTAATAGGACTTTCAAATAAAAAAAGAATTCAGTGGCTTATTTAGATTTGTAAATGCATCATAATATATTCTAATTTTGGAAAGTTAACATTTTGAATTAGCATACTAAAAACTCTGAGAAGTCCTGCAATTAAGATCTTTTACAGCTGTTTTAATTTTGTTTGGTTAAAAATCTTCTCTTCCCATGATTTGGAACATCTTGGAAAGCTTTCAGAAAGTATTTTGGGAAACAGAGTGTTAAAAAGTTTGTTAGATCAATTCAATAAAACAATAGTCACCAATTTACAAAGGATTTAACAAGGCATATTTATTAACATAGAGAGTCTTAGTAATATATCTAATCATATTACTATTATATATTGTATATGCATTATATATGTTTATATCAATATGATTATATATAACATATATCTTAAGTAAAATAATGATGATACCACTTTGTAAAATATTATCTCCATGTGTCAAATTCATAGGAACATTCTGGAAGGATATATAGTTGACCCTTGAATAGCACAGGAGCTAGGGTGCTGACCCTCTGAGCAGTGGAAACTCAAATGTAACTTTACAGTCAGTCCTTCATATCTGCGGTTCCACATCTGCAGATTCAACCAACCACAAGGTTTAGAGTCTATAGTAAATATTTAGTGAAAAACATCCAAGTATAAGCAAACCCTTACAATTCAAACCCATGTTGTTCAAGAACCCACTGTATATTAAAAAGTTAATGTGGCTAGGAATTGTAAGTGATTTTATTTCCATTATATGTATATGATTATATTTCCATTATATTTCCATTATATTTATATTTATATGAGGGAAATACTAGTTTGTGTTCAAAACAAAATATTTATTTCTCTTTAAAAAACCAGAAGTTTGAGTGCAATTTTCTTCAGGGGCTCAACATTTCGTTATAAAGAGAATTCACAAAATATTTTGAGTGACAATAGCATTACTGAAACAATGATTACATTATATCTTTGAGTAGCTATAGTTTAATTCAGGTAAGACTATGCATATTTATGGGCTTCCTTGGTAGCTCAGTGGTAAAGAATCCCCCTGCTAATGTGGGAGATTCAGGAGATGAAAGTTGGTTTCCTGGGTCAGGAAGATGACCTGGAGGAAGAAATGGCAACCCAATCCAGTATTTTTGCCTGGAAAATTCCATGAACAGAGGAGCCTGGTGGGCTACAATCCGTGGGGTCGCAAAGAGTCAGACATGACTTGTATTTATTTGTATGTGTTGATTTAATTTTAGAAATCCAAACAAGCACAAAATACTGATTTTTTTTACCCCAAGCATACTTGAATTATTAATTAACCTCCACATTCAAAATTAATGGCAAATAGAAATTTACAATATCCAAAAATATACATCAGGTAACATTGGCTTTGGATGAAAAGAAAAGTTTCTTTATGCTTAAGTAACTTAAATCATTCCATTAAAACAATTAAAATGCCATCATTAGCATCATTTGCTCCTTCTCTTAGTTGACAAGTCTGGGTGAGTTTTGTTTTATTCAAAGTGCACAGTCAGGGGTTCTGAGTGCAGTGAAGTGTTTTTCAGGCATTCTCACAACTTTGTACTTTGATCCTATCCTTCTGTTCTCTTGGCCAAATCCTTTTCTTGCTTTCATATTTCATAATGTTTGTTTCATATATGAGTCCTTTGAAGTCAGAGGCAAAACAAGATTTAAACAACTTGATTTTTCCATAGCTGTGTTTTGTTTTTAAGACTTTTTTCTCTACCCAGATGAGTTTTTCTAGGGACAGGATGTATTCTGAAGGCTCAGGTAGATATGCAGCCCAGCTAACAGCTACAGGTGATTCTTAGTGATTTGCTGTGATGAAAGAATAAAGAGGAGGGATGGATAAATATGGGCTTCCCTGGTGTCTCAGTCGTAAAGAACCTGCTTGCCAATTCAGGAGCCACCAAAGATGCAGGTTCGAGCCCTAGGTGGGGGAGAACCCCTGGAGAAGGAAACGGCAACCCACTGCAGTATTCTTCCCTGGGAAATCCACAGACAGAGGAGCCTGGCAGGCTGTAGTCCGTGGGGTCACAAGAGTTGGGCATGATTTAGTGACTAAACAAGCAAACAAAGCAATGAATAAATATATGTCCTTATGTTCATATACAAATATGTTTCTAAAAAGTTAACAGAGGAAAAGCTCTCATAAATGTATTTGCTGTGGAAAACTTACGAAGATAGGGAAACATTACCAGAGCTACGCGTTCTTTCAGGATTCCTTATCCTGCTAAAATTGCTAACTTACTTAGCAGGGGACCAGGTTTTTTGAACTCTTTTACCACTGTTGATTGTTTACCATTTGTCTTTATTCTCAGGTAGTTTAATTTTAGTCTCTAGAAATTCAATAAAAACCTAGTATCTACTGTTTTATTATTTGTGCATTTGTGGGAAGTAGTTATTAGTAAGTTTGAGAAACCCTTAATTTCACTATGAAAATTAATGTACATGGCAAAGAAAGATAAATTGGATATAATTAAGTGAATTGAAATCCTACCTATTCTATTCTATTCTCATAATTCTGTTTTTTTTTTTTTTGGAGGAAATAGAAAGGCGGCTTTAATCCTCAGCTGGCAGAAAAAGACAACATAGGACATTTGTGCCTCAACGGTGCCCCCTTTCTGTGAAGAATGTGGGGGATGATGTAAAATGAGGGCTCACAGTCAGGGACGGGGGATGAGGAGCAAAGACGTCCTCTTGTATTCTTGTATCTTGTATTCTATCTCTTGCATTCTTTCAAAAGCAGTCGTAAGTTGGCAGCCTGGCAATGGTATCTGGCAGTCCCGTAGCCCGTAGTTGTATACATTGCCTCCTGTGTGCTGTTCTGCAGCCTCCTTTCTCTCTCCTCCACTTGATATGGCTAGGATGTCTCCTCTGTTAGACCAGGTCAGTTTTACCACTGGATCCCTAGTTCCTAGGATGAGAAGAATGCCTGGTTTCAGGACCCAATGAAGCTCAAATTCTTGATGTCTAATCGCAGAAAGAATTCCCTGAGAGACAAAATGATAGGTAAGACGTGGATTTATTTAGAGAAAAACACACTCCACAGAGGGTGAGGGTGGCTCTCATAATTCTTTCTTACTGTCCTTTCTCCTCTCTTCCTACATTAGGATAAAAAATGCTTTCTTTGGAACATTTTTGTTCATGTCAGTGAAGAGATTGCCTAATGTCTGGGCCAGTTGTATTTCTTTCCAGAAATCTTTGGCCTATTTGGAAACTGTGATCTAGAATTAATAGTGCCATTTGTTGCTGAGTTTTTTCTAAATGGTGATGCAGATGGTTTGAGTAGGCAAACATTTTTCTATGACACCCGGGATTTACACAGATTGTGTTAAAAACAGCCACAATTTTGTCTAAACCTAAACAGTTGTTGTTGCTTTTCTCCCTACAGAGTTAGGGCTTCCCTGGTAGTTCAGACGGTAAAGAATCTGTCTGCAATGCAGGAGTCTTGGGTTCAATCCTCAGGTTGGGATGATCCCGTGGAGAAGGGAATGACCGCCCAATCCAGTATTCTTGTCTGGAGAATTACATTGACAGAGGAGCCTGGCAGGCTACAGACCATGGGGTCCCAAAGAGTTAGACATGACTGAACAAACTAACACATCAACACATAGAGTTGAGAATAAAGATATTTATTAAAATATTTAAAGTGATTTTTAAAATTTTGCCAATATAAAAGGTTTTCTATGTGATAAACAATACATTTCTGGAAACTTTTTAGTAACTTTGGATCATTTTTGATAGTTACATCATTCCTATCTGTTTGTTTGTATAGGTAGCCTATATGTATGCACAAAAAGAAAATCAAAAGATTCTATGTAAGAAAGTTGCCAATTGATACATTAGTTGCATCATATTCATTATTGATTTCTACTCATTTTAGTCCAAAGCTAGATAATTATAACCTTTGTAGAGTCTTAAAAATTAATGCAAATTACAAGAGTTTTGGGAAGATGTACAGGAAACTATAAAATGTTTAACTCTGTGGAGTGAAAATGCAGGATTGTTTTGGATAAGATGGATTTTAACTTTTCCTTTTTAGCCTCTGAATAGTTTTGAAATTTTTGCTATGAGCATATTTTACTGTTATAGTAAAATAAATTTAAAAAATGATCCTGGTGTTCTATATTGAATGATTCTAGAAAAGAGAAAATATCACCTGCACTTATCCCTTATTGGCCTTCAATAAATGCAGCACAACCATAGTTTGACTTTAGAAGTTGCCATTTGGAGCAGGTGCGCAGAATTCCGATTGAAAATAAAGTTCCATGAAGACATATGTGAATTTCATATCAAATGAATTTCTCATTCCTATTTCCACACAGAACTGTAATCAAATTTTCAGGGGCTGTGTCAGATATAGCCCGTACTTCACTTGATGTAAGTGATATTATTGTTTAATATTTATGACATTTCTGGTGTTCTGCCATAAGGGAGGAAAACTAATTTTCCTTCTACTCTTCTGATTTCCTAGCTGAAATCCCATAATGAGAGACAGATTAGCAAGAGAAAAACAAACAGGTATTTATTAACATGTATAACTCATATATACCTGAGAGATACCGAGGAAAAGTGAGTAACTCAAAGAGGCAGCTTAGAATTCAGGCTTAAAAATCATTTTAATAGGAAATGGGAGAGGAGGTTTAGGTCTCAGAGAGGAATAAGTGATTTTTAGGAAAGATGAATGGGCAGTTAAAGAACAGATGGGAGAGAAGGTATGACAGAGTTTGTTGGGGTTTAGTGTTGGCTTCCAATTTCCTCTCCTATGGTGAAAGTCAGCCTTCTCTGGTTGATGAAACTTCCAGGGAGAGGATTTATGACCATTGAATTCCTTTGAGGATCTGTCGTCCTCCAAAGGAGGAGTTCAGAGGAGTTCAGAGAAATTGTCTTCCTATATTTCCTGTTTTTCAAGTACCTTCAGCTCAAAACAATCAATATGCCAAAGTGGCATATATTGGGGTGGCATATTCTGGCTACCCTTTACCATCTTAGAAAATAATCATAATTACTTCACAATTTGTTAACCTTCCAAGGTTAACAAAATCTTGAGTAGACTTAGCTTTGACCCTCTGGAAGACGAATCCTTGTATCCTAAGTTTTTATACTTGTATTTCATGATAGCTTTTCCTAGATCTATGGATCAGATTTTAACAAAAATATAACATATGGATTATTTTTGATGGCATATAAAGGAGTTGGTAACTATCCCTAGATTGATTATTTTAATAAACAAGTAAGTAAATATAAAAGGCAATAGCTAGAAAAAAATTTTTAGTGTACCTAGTTCAAAAAATTCTTCTAATATATAAAGAATACTTCCAAAAGAATTTGTTGTTCAGTTGAATTTTTTTTTTGGTGGACATGAATTTTCAATTACAAAGATATTCTCAACGTCTCATCTCCAAATATAGAAAACTGCCAGTGTTGGGTCTAAGTTCACACTCATTAATAATATCAGCAAAGCTGAAGATTTGTGTTAATATTTTTTGGGTATTAATACTAATGGAGAGCATTTTCACTGCAGGTCAATGCAATCACTGGTAGACTCCAGTACCCAAGGATTACCTGCAGATGTCACGTTACTATTTGATCACTGAAGCCTAGGTTGTTGTTCTCATTCTTGTACACCAGGTGCACGATGTGTTCACCGTGAGGTGGTGTTATTTTGGGGGCTGCATTTGTGGTGAAGGAAAATGCTGTGTCTCTGAATTTGTCTTTGGGATATTACCACAGTTTTAAATGCAGTGGTATGTCTTTTTGTGACACCAGGCAGTCTATTCAAAACTTTAAAGAAAAATGAGCATCTCTCTATCAAGGGACATGACCAGGTTTGTGAAAGCATACCATATCATATTTATTTACGTTTTACTTTGGAAGTCTTTCTATATTTGAAATATTTTCATTTGTATCTCCCTACTTAGAAAGTACTTGAGAAATAGGTCACACTTTTAAATATGGCAGAAATACAAAATCTATTATTTCAGTTGAATGAAAGAGTAGTAGAAATGATACATTATTTTAGTGCTGATATTAAATGTATGGTTATCCATAATCATTTTCTTTTATATCTGAGCAGTTTCCAAAAATACTAGGGGCAAAACAGAGTTAAAATTTAAGTTATAAAATTAATGAAGCCAAAAAGCTTATAGTCATACTTAAAATGTCCTTGCATTAATATAAATGAAATTTCTCCATTGCAGATAAAGTGCAAACACCATCTCCGACTTTATTCCCTTTACTGCCCTTTCTTAAGGCAGCTGTTATCTTGAACTTTGCTATGTTTTCTCCAGACCTTTCTTTTCCCTATTCAGATATCATTTCTTGAGTTCCACAAGTCCTAAAAATAGATCATATTATGGCCACTTTTCACTAAATTAATTACCTGTATTTAGATTTTACCTGGAAGTTACTTTTCTCTTAAACAATAAGATAAATCTTTTTCAGTATGCTGGGCCTTTGCCACTAAACACTATTTTCTTCTAAGGAAACAGAATCTTGAAAGTTACTATTGCAACAATTTTTTTATTCCTTAAAACAAAGAGCAATTTCTTACTGAATTGTAAACTTAATTTCCAGTATACAACCTATAAAAATCTATTTTTTTAAAAAAATTTGAGTGATCTTCTCTTCTGGCAAACACATGTACATGAGTTCTTTTCTCACTGTTATTTGCTTATGAAATATTTAGTAATTAATGTAATTTTAGAAAGTAATTCAAGAAAGAAGTTTTAAATGTGTAGGTTTCCCCAGAACACATATACATGTGATCTTCAATAATAAATATCTAAGGAAAACAATGATTTAAACACTTTTGTTGTAAACAAGCTATTTGTAAGACTTTTCCACCAAAAATATTTCCTTCTGTGCTATATATATCTCCTCTTTTATAATATCCCCACATTTCTTACATCTCCCAGAAAAAGGTATCATTGGGTAAGTATCAGTAGGTTTAAGATACTGAGGAGAACTATAAAATATAATAAAGCCAGCAAATTATTGAAAAACACTGTTTTGGAAAGCAAACATTTTATAAGAATATGTATACATGTATATTTACAAGGTGTTTTCTAAGCATATAAATATTAATGAAATGTGAACCATCTAATAGAGAAAAGTGTTCCAACCCAGTAGCTTACACACAAAATGGTGTAGCCAATTGGAAAATGTGCATAGCAACTAAGGGTAATAAACCCTGGTTGCTGAACCATAATGATAACATTTGATCTTTGAGCGGTGCTTTTACAGTTTTCATAGTTCTTCTGCATATTCTGTCAGATAGCATTGTGAAATTATTTCTATCCCCTTTGTGCAAATGCAGAAACAGACACTCTGGGGAGATCCGTGTGTTCTGGGGTTCATTCACCACGCAGGTGGCAGGACCCTGCCTGAACATCTGGCTTGTCTAAATTCAAAACTTCTGCTCTCTCCTATAACGCAAGCTGCCTCAGTCTTGCGATAGAGAGAAAAGAGGCAAGGTTGATCTTTTGGCAGTTAAATGACCGGCAGGGAGGCGCGTTTTCAGCCATGTTATCTTTCTCTTCCCTGCCACAGTCACGTTTGGTGTGGTCAGCTCTCGCCCTGCCCCGTTTGCAGCAGTAGGGAATGTAGTCGTGGTTCTACAGGGTCATCTGAGGGGAAGGTGGGGCATGAGGTCCCCTCAGGGTTTCGGCTCCTGGATCCATATGGAGGGGAAAATAAATGAGACCTAAGTGATGCAGAGCTCCTCCAAATTTGTGCTGCAGAGTCTGTAGTGACTCAGAATTCTAGCCCATGCCCAACTCTTATTCTGTGACTTGAAAGAATTTCATCACCATTGTGTCTCAAGATTCCCTAAGATAGACTGCAACTGGTTCTGAAAGGGGAAGGCTGAGGATTGAAAGAGGAAGACCCTGTATGTGAGAGGCAGTGTAGAGTAGTGGTTAGAAGCTGACTATGGACCCTGGGTTCTACTTCTGGCCATGCTGCTTTCTAGCCCTGTGACCATGAAGATACCTAATGTCTCAGTTTCTCCATCTATAAAATGGGGATAATAATAATAGTATCTGTTTCATAAGGCCATTGTCAAGAATAGATGAGCTATTTATGAAGTGGTTACAATGGTGCCTGACACATAAGTGCTACATAAATGTTGGATATCATTTGGCATTGAAGAACTATTTTTGCATTTGTGAAAATAGTGGCAAAGCCTATCATTGTTATGCCTAAAGAGACTGTTCACAAGTATAACAAGAGCACACATGTTAACTATACCCCAATCATTGCACACTGGCGTAGGATTATCATGTATAAATCAGAACCAAGTACATGCACATTTATTGTTCTGTCCCTGAGTCATGTCCGACTCTTTGCAACTGTGAACTGTAGCACTTCCCTGTCCTTCGCTATCTCCCAGAGTTTGCTCAAAGTCATGTATGTTGAATTGATGATGCCATCCAACCATGTTATCCTCTGTCACCCCCTTCTCCTCTTGCCCATAATCTTTCCCAGCATCAGGGTCTTTTACAGTGAGTCAGCTCTTTGCATCAAGTTGCCAAAGGATTGGAGCTTCAGCTTCAGCATCACTCCTTTCAATGAATATTCAGGACTGATTTCCTTTAGGATTGACTGGTTTGATCTTCTTGCTGTCCAAGGGACTCTCAAGAGTCTTCTCCAGCACCACAATTCAAAAGCATCAATTCTTTGGCGCTCAGCATTCTTTATGGTCCAATTCTCACATGACTAGTGGAAATACCATAGCTTTGACTATATGGACCTTTGTTGGCAAAGTGATGTCTCTGCTTTTTAATTTGCTGTCTAGGTTTGTTGTAGCTTTTCTTCCATGAAGCAGGTGTCTTTTAAATTCGTAGCTGCAGTCACTGGTCTCAGTGATTTTGGAACCCAAGAAAATAAAATCTGTCACTGTGTCTACTTTCCCCCCATCTATTTGCCATGAAGTGGCAGGACCAGATGCTATGATCTTAGGTTTTTGAACATTGATTTGAACGGCAAATCAGAACCAGTACGTGCATATGGCCACTGATTATATCTAAGAGATATCATTTGCAGTGGCTGAAATAGTTCGAAGGAAATGTTGGAAGAACATTTTGCAAATAGTTTATTAACTATTTGTTAATAAATAGTTCAATAAATCAGTTAATCAGAAAGTGTGTGTTGGCCTATGACTTTCAAGAGATTGTTAATTAATCAACCTAAACTCATATACCAGGGAGTCAAACAGGGGAACTATGCTTTTGGTGATAAAGTTACATATTTTGAGAGAACTTCTAACTCTGGCTCTTTCTATTTACTCAGTCATCTGAGAACCAAATGAGAGCCACCAGCTATGGTCACTATGCTACCCTTGAGAGGGCATGGTTGACTTCAGCCCTATCTGAGTCTGAATCCAGTTCTGCTCCTTGCAAAATGTATTAGTTTAGACATCATAGGGGCTTCCCTGATAGCTCAGTTGGTAAAGAATCCACCTGCAATGCAGAAGACCCCAGTTTGACTCCTGGGTCGGGAAGATCCGCTGGAGAAGGGATAGGCTGCCCACTCCAGTATTCTTGGGCTTTCCTTGTGGCTCAGCTGGTATAGACTCTGCCTGCAATGCCAGAGACCTGGGTTCGATCCCTGGGTTAGGAAGATCCCCTGGAGAAGGGGAAAGCTACCTGCTCCAGTATTCTGGCCTGGAGAATTCTGTGGACTGTATAGTCTATGGGGTCACAAAGAGTCGAACACGACTGAGCAACTTTCGCTTTCACTTTAGACATCGTAACCTTCCCCACACTCAGTTTCTTTATCCACAAAAGAATCATGAGATAATAATGGAACATCTACCTCATTGGATTATTCTATAAATTAAATGAATAATCTTTATGAACAGCCTAGATTTGTATGCCATAAAGCTTAACTTTTAAATGAATTGCTTTATCTTCTACTCTAAATGCTATCTTTCTGCTGTTCTCAGTATAGAAACCTGGACATCATCTTCAACTTATTTTTCTTTCTTAAACCACCTCTACCCCACATTCAGTTATTTTGCTAGGTCTTGAGAATGATATCTCCTGAATCCATCTCATAACTAGCTTGTCACTTCTGCTTTCATTATTTCTTGATGGGGCTTTCCAGTAATCTCTTATTTGATCTCCTTTTAATAAGTATATCTTGTAACTACTTTGACTATCGCCATGGGGACAAGGGTTGTGTTTGTTTATTCTTTGTTTATAACTTTAATGCCATCTCAGTGCCTAACACATGGTAGATAACTAAATGTACACACACACATACATCTAAAAATTAACAAAAAAAAGGAACTCCACTCACCATCACCAGAATTATTCTTCAAAATGTAAAACTGATCATGTTATTCTCTGGTTATTATTTTTTTATGCTTTCGTCTCTGTATTAGTTGGGATTCTCCAGAGAAGCAGTGACACATTAACCATCATATCATTACTCAGAGGATAATGTCAAACAACATGAATTCTAAAGCCTTTCATAATTGGGTCTCTTTCTGCAACTTTATCTACACTCCCAGCTCTTCTGAATACTCACAGTTCCATTCATGAGCCTTGTATCATTGCCTCACTGAGCCGAGACACCTGATGCTTCCCGGACACCTAGAGTCCCTGTCACCATGCCATAGCTCTTCATTTTTTAAAACTCACCTTTTATATTTTCCCCTTTTCCAAAGACTTTAATCATGTTTCTCATTCTCTCCCCACTTGGAAGATTTTGGCCTCTGCTTGTTTGTGCTTCTACTGTTCCATATACTCCTAATACGGGGTTCACAGTGCCATTGTCCTGGAGGAGGGCAAGGCAGCCCACTCCAGTATTCTTGCCTGGAGAATCCCATGGACAGAGGAGCCTGGAGGCTCCAGTCCCTGGGGTTGCAAAGAGTCAGACATGACCGAGTCAGTAAACACAGCACAACACAGTACCACTATGACGATTGCTGTGTAGTTTCTTTTAGGACTTCCCCGAGAGCAAGACTATATTTACCTTTTTATTTGCGTCTCTAGTAGAAAGACAAGTTCCTAACACATGTCTCATTCATATTGTTGGATTGATTTGTAGGATTATGAGTAGTGAGTTGGTTTTTTTTTTTAAATAGCACAGAATTTTTTTTTTACTCTAATAATTCTGCTTTTCTAAGTTGCTTTTGCTTTTTAGAACCCAGACACGATTTGAGTTGTTGGCATTACAAGGAGCCATTCATGCCAAACTTCACACAGTTTGATATTCCCAGCAATAGCATCTGCCCTTTAAATATCCAGAAACTTCTATTACATCACAGTCATCACCTCTGAGAGTTAACATACTACTACCTGCTGGTCCATTAAAGAGAATAAAATCTCAAAGAAGACAGGTGAGCCATAGCAAAAAATGAGGGTCATGAATAATTTGCCATTTTCACAAATTTTTTAACTCATGCCAGCAATAATTTTTTAAAGTTTCAATACACACATAAATGGGAAGAAAAAAGAACTGTAGACTCAGTTACCCAAAATGATAAATAATCTCTGAAGGGCAGGAGAGCACAGGAGAAAATTTCCAAGTCTAGTAACGTGGAAATCATGTCAATTAAGCATTTATTTGCAAAAAGATATGTACTGGGAATTGTAGTCATCAAGTCAAATATATTTAAGATGTAAATAAACCCAGTAAATGTAATAAATTGGTTTATCATTTCACATTTTATTCATATTTGTACTTTTTGAGTCATATTTTTGTACTTTGGCTAATGTATAATTGGCATTGGCTTTATATTTTCTCCAAAGAGAATGTAAATAGAAAAAGAATGTTTCAAGTTATATCCTATTTAGAGATTAAAAACTTCTGTGAGTTATTTTGAGTTTATACTTAGGTGGATATTGAAAATATTTTGGTAGCTATTCTGGCCTTCTAAATGAAGATTCGCTATATCCTTGATACTATAGAATAGACTGAAAAGGCCTGATTATGTTTTTTTTTTTTTGATAAGTGAAATTAGGGCTGGAAATTAATTCTTGCCTTATGTTCTGTTCTATTGTGGTACAAGACATCTCTCTGATATTCACTTTGCAGATGAATTAGTGTTAAAAGGAAGAGATGAATCTACTTTCTCTGCTGATGTTAAGCTTCATGAGGCATAAGAAAATTAAAGACAATTTTCCTTCCTTGAACTATCAGCTCCTAAGATCATGGTTGGTGAATCATTGTAAGTGCCCTGGAGGGTACTTTGCTTTTATTGGAAAAGGAGGCTCATTCCTCATACTTTGGGAGCAGCGCTAACTTGAAAGGGGGAA
This sequence comes from Cervus canadensis, assembly GCF_019320065.1. Taxonomy (NCBI): domain Eukaryota; kingdom Metazoa; phylum Chordata; class Mammalia; order Artiodactyla; family Cervidae; genus Cervus; species Cervus canadensis. The sequence continues at coordinate 19,398,951 of NC_057388.1, forward strand.
AGGGGTAAGGTTACTAGGTCCACTTCAGGGCAAGTTATTGGACATCTCCAGGATTTCATTTCTTCAGCTTAAAACTCCAAGTAGTTAATATTGCCAATTCCATTGCATTGTCTTGAGTTTTGAATGAGATCACTCATGTAACCAACTGGGCACTGATTCAGTGCGTGACAAATGTCTGTTTTATTATTAATTTGTTATTTGTTTTTCTATTTTTTGTTTCTGTTAACAAACATTTTGTGGAAAAAATGTCAGAGCCTGATTTTTATAGCTTGGTAATTTTGGCTTAGTAAAGAATCTGCCTGCAATGACTCAAAAAGCACAGAAGATGGGGGTTCAATCCATGGGTCGGGAAGATCCCCTGGAGTAGGAAATGGCAATCTACTCCAGTATTCTTGTATGGGCTTCCCTGTGACTCAGACTGTAAAGAATCTGCCTGCAATGAAGGAGACCTGGGTTCAGTCCTTGGGTTGGGAAGATCCCCTGGAGAAGGGAACGGCTACCCACCCCACTATTCTTTTTTATTTTTTTATTTTTTTGTGATAACAGATCAATTTTAATTCTAGCACCTGAAGCTATACAAGGGTACGCTTTATAAACTTCATGAAACTGTTGTACACATTCAATAAAGTGACAACTGTGCAATACCACTTAGTATCTCAAAATCAGGAAAAAACTTTTGAATTGTTTAAACACAATCCACAGAATTAAAAAACAAAGTCGGAAGTCATCTACAGTTATACTACTTGTCAGTTAAAGGTTTTACCACTTGCTACTTGATAGAACAGTCAATATCTAGTAGGGGATACTGGAAGTGATTTCAGATTCTCATCCTGTTGTACTCTATTGGGAAGGTTTATTGAGTAGCTATGTGACTGGCCAGAGGTGGGTACAACCAGGACCAGAACAGCATGTAGGATTCTACCACAGTTTTTGTAGTTTTCACTTTTTTTTTTCTCTTTGTCAGTTAAAAGTGAACAGTGAGAATTAAATACTTATCTTTACATATACACAAGGTATGCTGTGAAAGCATATTTGCTTACAAACATATAAAAATACTTGTTAACTAGTTTGATAAGAAAATAATGTATAAAAGTATATAGCAAAACATTAATCATCTCTGACCCTGGAAAGATCAATTCCATATTTTATATTACAAAACAAAAACAGTTTTAGTTTTTTGAATCCCTTATCCAGAAATACGTGAAAAGGAAGACAGACAGAAATTATTTATTTTTACTCTCAACATGGCTGTGAAAAAGAGTTAAATTAAAATACCAAGAACAGTGAAATGCCTAAGTCCAGAATGAGTCCAAATATTTGGCCATACAGAATATTATCTTTAAGAGTAGGAGTAACAGCAAAGGCTTTACACGCAGTTTTTAACCTATAAATACAATAGGCATTTTGGTATTTTGGCCACTGGAAAACAAAGGCTATAGCATCAGGAAAGGTCTGAGATGTCTCACGTTTGTGGATTCAATTCAGTGTATTTAAGGTTAACTAAAGTTGACATCAAAATTTTTAGAGATAGGCAAAAACTCACATTTTAAAAAACTCCCTATGTTTCTATTTAGAGTAACAGTAGGCAATATGATTCCAGAAGTTAAAAGTTATTTCACAACCGATGACTTCAGCTTGGCAAACAGCTTAGATTCCAAAACTGATTCATCCCTATTAAAAGTAAGCTTTAAAAAAAAAAAAGAATGTATCTGTGTATATAGATATACATTTTAAAGGAATCAGATAATCTTTGAAGCAGCCTTAGTGTTTCCATTAAATCTGTCTTGAAATGACCATTGGATTAGCTTCATGGAAAGGATTAGCCAGCTTCTTGGTCTAAGGCTACCACGGTGATCATTTATCTAAGGCTAGAAAGGTACCAACGTGATGTAAACTGTAAGGAGAGGAGGAGAAGATGAGGGCTTTCCTGGCAGTTGGTAGCTAAAATTCAAGGGATTCTTAGAAAATGACACAATGGCAGCCTTTCTTGTCTTTTTCTTTCCGTGTTGGTTCTGGTGAAGGAGGACATTCCTGCTCTTGAAATTTCCTTATAACCCGGACAAGTTCATGGAAAGCTTGATCTACATTCATCCTAATCTTTGCTGATGCCTCCATGTATGTTACCTTAAGTTGCCGTGCTAATTGCTGTCCTTCTTCCTGTGTTACCTGTCTCTGATGATCCAGATCTGCTTTATTACCAATTAAAATCATTGGAAACTCATCACGATCCTTTACTCTGAGAATCTGTCTTTGAAACTTATAGATTTCTTCAAAACTGCCTCTATCTGTGACTGAAAAGACCAAAAGGAAACCCTCGCCAGTTCTCATATACCGCTGCCGTCCTGACCGGCCCTCTAGCAGCTCCCGGCGCCCAGGACCCCCACCCGGCCGCTCGCCCGCAGCCCGCCGGCCGCACACGTCCCCGGAGCCGGGCCTAAGGCGGGCGGCGGCTCGGCGTGGCCGGGCTGGGCTCGGCGGCGTCCCCATGGCCGCGGCCGGCTGGCGGGACGGCTCCGGCCAGGAGAAGTACCGGCTGGTGGTGGTCGGCGGAGGCGGCGTGGGCAAATCGGCGCTCACCATCCAGTTCATCCAGTCTTATTTTGTAACGGATTATGATCCAACCATCGAGGATTCCTACACAAAACAGTGCGTGATAGATGACCGGGCGGCCCGGCTAGATATTCTGGATACAGCGGGACAAGAGGAATTTGGAGCTATGAGAGAACAGTATATGAGAACCACCCCACTATTCTTGAGTGAAGAATTCTATGGACAGAGGAACCTGTTGGGCTACAGTTCATGGGGTTGCAAAGAGTGAGACATAACTGAGTGACTAACACTTTGACTTTCACTTGCACTATGACTTTCATTGCAAAGATCAAAATCTTGATGAAGTTTGTTGTATATCCAACTTATAACTGAATTGTATAATGTCACTTTCCTATCCTCTTCTTGTTCCCTCTCGCACCATTTGACTTTTTTGCTAGGAGATATATAAGAAGTTAGAGATTGAGGATGGTTCTTTTCAGTATTTTCTCTCCCAGATTCACAAAGTCCATCTTTTCACTGTCAGTGATGGCTTGCTCCAGGTCCACACAGTTGCAGGACATTGGTGAGGAGACAATGCCACCCAATGCCATGCTTTAGACTAGTGTGTTAATCAGCAGACAGTCTGGCAGCAGACCTGGGAAACACATGCTTTTCTGCAGCCATGGCAGAAAACCGCCCTGATGTGGGCATGGCGTCCAGCAGCAGCCTTCCTGGTATCTTGCAAGGTGCCCAGGCTGCCAGCATGAAGTCCCAACTAAACACTTCTTTTTTGCTCCCTCTGGAATTGATATACCCTACGGCCTTTGTTCTGGTCCTGATCCTGCTTTTACCAATCATTCTTTCCCAATGTGTTACCTTTCCAGTACAAGCTAATCTTAGTAGTTCTTAAATCTAGGCATCAATGAATTATCCTAAATTAATCCTATTACTGTCGCTAATTTAAGAAAGCTGGATCAGCAAGGAGATGAACCCAAGAGAATTACTGAGAAATATTTACTTTCCAGACTATGCACCATGGGTCACTTTACAATTCTTAGATTTCCTAAAGTGTTCAAATATAATGCCTATTTAGGTAAACACACACAAAAATAATGATAAATTAATTTACAAAAAACATGCAAATGATCTAGCTGAAGACACATGATCTTAGTTGATCTGATACATGATCTTAGAGTTGATTTCAGTCAGTTCAGTTCAGTCGCTCAGTCATGTCCGACTCTTTGTGACCCCATGAATCGCAGCACGCCAGGCCTCCCTGTCCATCACCAACTCCCAGAGTCCACGCAAACCCATGTCCATCAAGTCGGTGATGCCATCCAGCCATCTCATCCTCTGTCGTCCCCTTCTCCTCCTGCCCCCAATCCCTCCCAGCATCAGGGTCTTTTCCAATGAGTCAACTCTTCGCATGAGGTGGCCAAAGTATTGGAGTATCAGCTTCAGCATCAGTCCTTCCAATGAACACCCAGGACTGATCTCCTTTAGGATGCACTGGTTGGATCTCCTTGCAGTCCAAGGGACTCTCAAGAGTCTTCTCCAACACCACAGTTCAAAAGCATCAATTCCTCGGTGCTCAGCTTTCTTCATGGTCCAACTCTCACATCCATACATGACCACTGGGAAAACCATGGCCTTGACTAGACGGACCTTTGCTGGCAAAGTAATGTCTCTGCCTTTTAATATGCTATCTAGGTTGGTCATAACTTTCCTTCCAAGGAATAAGCGTCTTTTAATTTCATGGCTATGATCACCATCTGCAATGATTTTGGAGCCCCCCAAAATAAAGTCTGACACTGTTTCCACTATTTCCCCATCTATTTCCCATGAAGTGATGCAACCAGATGCCATGATCTTAGTTTTCCAAATGTTGAGCTTTAAGCCAACTTTTTCACTCTCCTCTTTCACTTTCATCAAGAAGCTTTTTAGTTCCTCTTCACTTTCTGCCATAAGGGTGGTGTCATATGCATATCTGAGGTTATTGATATCTCTCCCGGCAATCTTAATTCCAGCTTGTGCTTCTTCCAGCCCAGCGTTTCTCATGATGTACTCTGCATGTAAGTTAAATAAGCAGGGTGACAATATACAGCCTTGACGTACTCCTTTCCTATTTGGAACCAGTCTGTTGTTCCATGTCCAGTTCTAACTTTTGCTTCCTGACCTGCACATAGGTTTCTCAAGAGGCAGGTGAGGTGGTCTGGTATTCCCATCTCTTTCAGAATTTTCCACAGTTTATTGTGATCCACACAGTCAAAGGCTTTGGCATAGTCAATAAAGCAGAAATAGATGTTTTTCTGGAAACACAATGTGTAGATTTCTACTATACGGCAAGTAACTCAGTTATATTTTTTTTGTATTCTTTTTCAATTTTTCATATTCTTTTCCATTCTAGTTTATTACAGGATGTTTAATATAGTTTCCTGTGCTGTACAGTAGTACCTTAGAGTTTATTCAGAGATTTTGTTTTATGGATGTGAATCATGAGTGAGACCAATATCGTATTCTTTTTTTCTTTTCTTCATTTAAAGCATTAACATGTAATTTAAACACAGTGAAATTTACTCTAAGTATACAGTTCCATGAATGTTGATAAAATGTAGTTACCACCACAATCAAGATACAGAACAGTTTCATCACCGCCTCCCAAGTAGACTCTTTTCCTTTGATGACAGTCCTTCCCCACTCCACATCTCTCTTCCGTATTCCAATAGTATGGCTGTTTCAAGAATGTCACATTAATAGAATCAAACAGTATTACTGCCTTTTGAATCTGATTTCTTTCACATAGTTTAATGCACTTTAATCTATCTATTTTACTGCATGTATCAGTTCTTCATCCTTTTTATTGCTGAGTGCAGTGTACCACAGTTTATCTTTTCATCAGTGGAATGACATGTGGATTGTTTCCAGTTTGCTGTTTAGTTATTAAGTCATGTCTGACTCTTTGTGACCCCATGGACTATAGCCAGCCTGGCTCCTCTGTCCATGAGATTTCCCAGGTAAGAATACTGGAGTGGATTCTGTAGAGGATCTTTCTGATTCAGGGGTCTAGCCTGCATCTCCTGCATTGGCAGGAGGATTCTTTACTGCTGAGCTACCAGGGAAACCCTGTTTCCAGTTTGCTGTTGCCGCTTCTGCTAAGGCGCTTCAGTCGTGTCTGACTCTGTGCGACCCCATAGACGGCAGCCCACCAGGCTCCCCCGTCCCTGGGATTCTCCAGGCAAGAACACTGGAGTGGGTTGCCATTTCCTTCTCCAATGCATGAAAGTGAAAAGTGAAGTGAAGTCACCCAATCATGTCCAACTCTTCATGACCCCATGGACTGCAGCCCACCAGGCTCCTCCATCCATGGGATTTGCCAGGCGAGAGTACTGGAGTGGGGTGCCAATGCCTTCTCCATTTCCAGTTTGGTGATTACAAATAAAGCTACTATTCACTTGTGCCTACAGGCTTTTGTGTGAGTGCAGGTTTCCATTTCATTTTAGTAACGCCAAGTTGGATTGCTAGATCATAAGGTAAGCAAATCTTTTCCCTTATGAGAAACTGCCAGATTGTGCCATTTTGCATTGTACCATCAGTGTATGAAAGTTCCAGTTATTTTGCCTCTTTACCAGTACTTAGAGTTGTTACTTTATTTAAAAACCATTTAAAGTAGGTATGTAATGATTTATCCGTGTGGATTAATTTGCCAAATGAGCAATGATGTTGAGTATATTTTTATGTTTCACTGACACATTTGTGCCTTCTTTGGTGAAGCATTTGTTTTCATCTTTTTCATGATTTTCTATTTTTGTTGTTTGTTTTCTTGTAAGTGTTAAGAGCTGTTTGTACGTTATTTGTATACAAGTGCTTTATCAGATTTGTGATTGGTAAATATTTTCTGCAATTCCTATGGCTTCAGTTTTCAATTACTTAACACTGTCTTTCACAGAGAAGAAAGTTTTAATTTTGAAAGTCTAGCATACATACATATATATATATATGTATATGATATGTGCGTGTGTGTGTGTGTGCGCGCTCATGCACGTTTATGTGTGTGTGTGTGTGTGTGTGTGTGCAACCCACTTCAGCATTCTTGCCTGGGAAATCCCATGGGCAGTGGACCCTGGTGGGCTACAGTCCATGGGATTGCGAAAGAGTCAAACACAACTTAGCGACCAAACAACAAAATATACACACAGATATATATGGTATTTCAGCAGTGTATCTGACAAATGTTTGCTGAATTGAAATTCACATTTCACATAGAAATACCAAAGAGGAAAATTTTAAAAAATTCTTGGAGGAAATTGTTTCCAAGCAAAAAACTGAAACTAGAAGTCATATAAGGAAACTGTATTTTTTTTTCCATTTATTTTTATTAGTTGGAGGCTAATTACTTTACAATATTGTAGTGGTTTTTGCCATACATTGACATGAATCAGCCATGGATTTACATGTGTTCCCCATCCTGATCCCCCCTCCCGCCTCCCTCCCCATCCCATCCCTCAGGATCTTCCCAGTGCACCAGCCCTGAGCACTTGTCTCATGCATCCAACCTGGGCTGGTGATCTGAAGGAAACTGTATTTTGACTGTATATAGTTTAGAAATTTCTAAAGTACAATGTGTATTAGAAACAACATGATTTTTAAAAAACAAACAGATGCTTACTAAATGTCAACTCCCCAAAACTGACCAGTGAATTTAGGGCTAAATTAATAAAATAAAATGAATAAATAGACAAGGGAGTGATGGTTGATTTGACTTTTTATTTTATTTTTATAACCAATCAACATTTGCTGAAATAAATGTGAGACTACTTATAGAGATTTCTTATCACATTTTACAGTATATTTTTTCATGTTTCACTTGTCTCTACCAGTAGTCATGTATGGGTGTGAGTGTTGGACCATAAAGAAAGCTGAGTGACAGATAACTGATGCTTTTGAACCGGCATGCTGCAGTCCATGGAGTCGCAGAGAGTCGGACATGACTGAGCAACTGAACTGAACTGTCTCTACCAGGTCACACCAGACTTCAACTATACTTTAAATAATAGTGAACCAAATATAGTGTAATGCATATGAAATCTAATTTTAGGGGGTCTAATGAGCTGGGAATATTTCATGGTTAAGAATTATATTAAAGCCATTTATATTCCAGAAATGCTATCTTAAAATAAGTATATACAGCTTCAGGGATAGCAAATGTAGTATCAAGTAACTAAAGTAAGTCACGACTGAAGCAACTTAGCACGCAAGCATGAGGCCCTGACGACCAGGAGAAACCATTAGAGGGGCTACAAGGGGGATCCGTGTTAATGAAGGGCTGCTCTCCAACTTTGTCCCTGAACTGCAGAAGCAGGAGGAGTTTCTATCACTAACTTCTGCTGGGGAAAGAGGCCAAAGACCGAGCCAGAGCCACCAGGCTGTAGCTGTGAGCCCTCTAGGCTTCTCTGGCCTCACAAGCAACCCAGGGGATCGGTGCATGAATGCTTGGTCCTCTTCAACTCTTTGCGACCCTCTGCACTGTAGCCTGCCAGGCTCCTCTGTCCATGGAATTCTCTAGGCGAGAATACTGGAGAGGGTTGCCATGCTCTCTTCCAGCGGATCTTCCTGACCCAGGGATTGAACTCACGTCTCATGTCTCCTGCACTGGCAGGCAGGTTCCTTACCACTCGTACCACATAGAAAGCCTCTGAGCAGTACTATGCTCTAACCAAACCTACAGAACTGAAAGGGAAGACACCTGCATTTTTGATCCTGGTTCTGCCTCTTCAATAACTTCATGACCCAGTGCTTCAAAATTATAACTGATATTTGAGCAAAACAATGCAAATCATAAATCATCTTCCCAGGTGGCGCTGGTGGTAGAGAGCCAGTGCAGGAGACATAAGAGACCCAGGTTCAATCCCTGGATTGGCAACCCACTCCAGTATTCTTACCTGGAGAATCCCATGGACAGAGGAAAGTCGCGGGCTGCAATCCATAGGGTTGCAAAGAGTCGGACATGAAGTGACTTATCACGCATGCATGGAGCATCTTATTTAAACTGACTGTTCTGTGAGGCTGACCATCCTATGAATTTGTTAAATCTCTTTTGACTGATAAATTAAATCTCTTGCCTGGAAAATCCCATGGACAGAGGAGCCTAGCAGGCTACAGTCCATAGGGTCGCAAAGAGTCAGGCACGACTGAGCGACTTCACTTTAGGCAGGTCAAATGTCTTGTCCGAGGACACAAACTATTAAGATGCTCGGTTGGATTCTGAATCAGTCATTTGATTCCAAGTACAGTTTATTTGTTTTGTAAATATATTGTTAATGTGGGCATCTCCTGCTCCCTCTTCATTAAAAGAATTTTTTAAAATTTCATATTGGTGTTTAGTTGATTAACAATGTTGTGTTAGTTTCAGGTGTATACTGTAGTGATTCAGTTACGCATATACATTTATCTATTCTTTTTCAAGGTCTTTTCCCATTTAGGTCATCACAGAATATTGAGTAGTTTCCTGTGCTATACAGTAGGTCCTGTTGGTTACCTATTTTAAATGAAGCAGCGTGTATATGTCAATCCCAAACTTCCAATCTATGCCCCCTAGTCCTTTTTTTTAAAGCAAGGTTTTATTAAATAATTATAATGTCCATTCAACTAAAAAATATAATTCCTTAATTATTATTTTGCCTCTTATTATAATGGCAAAATTTATCATTTTCTAATGTGTTATTTACCCACCTACTTAACTAGCATAATGGAGTAACTTATGTTCTAATGTCTGTTCTCTATTACTTTAATTTTAGCTACAAAATCTCAAAAGAAGTATGAGCAACAATTTATTAAATACTGACTAGTAACCTGGTTTCTTTCTTTTTAAAACTTAGTCCATGGGATTTTGTCTAAGAGATACCTTTTAGAAGGAATTGGAATAATTGTTATACATAATTTAATATCTTGAAATAAAATAATTTTATTTTTCCTGGGTATAAATGTATAATTCCTTTGGTTATAAATAAAATATTTTGAAGGAAAGGATTTTAATTTTCATATTCTTATTTGTCTTGTTTGCATTTGTAAGTCTGATAGAAGTTATTATGTCAAATAAATTATTACTGTTGAGCATGTTACTATGGTTTCAGACATGCATTTTTTATTAAGAGAACTTCATTTGGGGCATGAGCCTATTTTACTTTAATCAGTTTAATTCAATTCAGTCGCTCAGTCATGTCCGACTCTTTGCAACCCTATGGATTGCAGCACACCAGGCTTCCCTGCCCTCCACCAACTCCTGCAGCTTGCTCATACTCATGTCCATCAGGTCGGTGATGCCATCCAACCATTGTGCCCTTCTCCTCCTGCCTTCAGTCTTTCCCAGCATCAGGGTCTTTTCCAGCATCAGGGTCTTTTCCAATGAGTCAGTTCTTCGAATCAGGTGGTCAATGTGGTGGAGTTTCAGCTTCAACATCAGTCCTTCCAGTGAATAATCAGGACTGATCTCCTTTAGGATGGACTGGTTGGATCTCCTTGCAGTCCAGGGAGCTCTCAAGAGTCTTCTCCAACACCACAGTTCAAAAGCATCAATTCTTTGGTGCTCAGCTTTCTTTATGGTTCAAGTCTCACATCCATATGTGACTACTGGAAAAACCATAGCTTTAACTAGACGGATCTTTGTTAGCAAAGTAATGTTTCTGCTTCTTAATATGCTGTCATAACTTTTCTTCCAAAGAGCAAACGTCTTTTAATTTCATGGCTGCAGTCACCATCTGCAGGGATTTTGGAGTCCAAGAAAACATGGTCTGTCACTGTTTCCATTGTTTTCCCATCTATTTGCCATGAAGTGATGGGACCGAATTTTACTTTAATAATTTACTTCTATTTAAATTATTAGACATCTCAAAAGCCATAGTATATAAAAGCAGCGTATTACAGACCCCAAAGTCAAAATTTTCTTCCAAATAATCTGTGAATCTTTTTTTCTATCTCTTTATTGCTATGAAAAAATCAAGATCAGTGATAATAAGGAACACCAGATGAAAAAATCATACAGAAATTCCTGAATTTTCATTTAAGATTAGTATCTACAAACCTCTTCTGTATTTCCTTTTATAGTGAAGGATGTTTGTATAAAAATATAAAGAGAGCAGTAAGAAAATAGAAATACGATCTATGCCTTCCAAACTTTAGGGGTAGAGGATGGGAGGCTGAAGGGAAGGCTAAAATAAAAACAATATATGAGTTCCCAGGGACCCATAAACTCCATAAAATTGATATAATTTGAATATGTGTGTGGAGGCAAATAAAGGTAGTTTGGAAGGAAGAGACTCACTTTTTTTTTTTTAAAAATTCTCAAAAGTCATCATAACTAACAAAAAAGATGGTTCTTAGAAGAAAAGCCATGACAAACCTAGATAGCGTATTAAAAAGCAGAGACATAACTTTGCCAATAAATGTCCATATAGTTAAAACTATGGTTTCTCCAGTAGTCATATATGAGTGTGAAAGTTGGATCATAAAGAAGGCTGAGCACTGAAGAATTGACGATTTGAACTGTGATGCTGGAGAAGGCTCTTGAGAGTCCTTTGGACAGCAAAGATAACAAACCAGTCAATCCTAAAGGAAATCAATGCTGAATATTCATTGAAAGGACTGATGCTGAAGCTGAAGCTCTGATACTTTGGTCACCTGATGGGAAGAGCCAATTCATTGGAAAAGACCCTGATGCTGGGAAAGATTGAGGGCAGGAGAATAAGGGGGCGACAGAGGATGAGATGGTTGGATGGCATCACTGACTCAATGGACATGAGTTTGAGCAAACTCTGGAGACCGTGGACAGGGAAGCCTGGTGTGCTGCAGTCCATGGGGTTGCAAAGAATGGGGCACAACTTAGCAGCTGAAAAACAACCAACCTGCAGATCACTATGCAAATTATCCTTCGATTCTGAAATGATGAACAGTATCTAGTTATTCTATTGCCTTTAAAATTATTAACTGAGATATAATTGCTTGGCAGTGCTCTGTGGTGACCTAACTGGGAAGGAAATCTATAAAAGAGAGAATATTTACATACATACAGTTGACTCACTTTGCTGTAGAAGAGAAGCTATGCCAACATTGTAAAGCAACTATACTCCAATAAAAATTAATTTAAAAAGAAATAACTGTTTGGATTTTCTTCATTTTCTGTATTATTATTTTTAGTTATAGTCAGTGGAGGCTGTGAGTAAAAATGATGTGGGGGAGGGGAAAGGGGAAGAGGGATGGGAGGCCACACTGGTGTCCACCAGCCTCTCCTTAGCCATCCTAAATAAACAAATGAAACAAAATTATTCACTTGCTATGAAAATTAAGCTTGAAGACAAGTTGGCTTACCTTTCTTTAACCAAATTTCTCCCCTGGACTCATCTACCTAGGAAGCTCTGAACCTCCAAGGTAGTAACTGGTTCCAGCAACAGTTGAATGTGGGCTTCTTAGGTGGTTCAGTGGTAAAGAATCCACCTGCCAATGCAGGAGATGCAAAAGACTCAGCTTTGGTCCCTGGGTCAGGAAGATCCCTTAGAGTAGGAAATGGCAACCCACTCCAGTATTCTTATCTGGAAAATTCCATGGACAGAGGAGCTTGGTGGACTACAGTCCTTGAAGCCACAAAGAATGGGACACGACTGAGTGACTGAATACAGCACAACAGTTGAATGTACTTAGCATCATTAAAAACAAACAAACTAAATTATTTGTTTTTCCCTACACTTACTTTTCCACACAACATTTTGTGTTCAGCCCTGTTCTACACTCCCGTCTTTGGAGACCATCTTGGACTCTACCTTCACCATGACTCTGAGACCAGATTTTTAAATGACCTTCATTGACTTAAAACACCCTTATTTCCCATGGAAAAGTAAAGTCGAATTGTTCCAGATATGATGCATGTAGGATATCCTTTCCCTCTTTTACTTCCTTAATTGTATTCATGTTTTTTCTGTTGGTCTTAAATATCCCCACCACCCTTTTGCCTTCCACAGGATTTTAAGTAATTTGAAGTCAACCTTTCATAGAATGTGTTTTATTTTCCTTTAATTGTCTTTTTTCTCCTGGATGTATCACAGTGCCTTGCGTACAGTACACGTATATTGAATGTTTATTTAGTAAAACCATGAGTTGGACTAATGCCCAGAAAGTTAAACATTTTCCTTTCAACTTACAGCATACCTTCTGCTTTTTCAGTATAAAACCCAAAACCAACACAAGCAGAGGGTAGGGATGTGAAAGGCAGCGGTTTAAGGGGATGATAGAGGTGAGTGGTGGTGGTCAAAGCAAGCAGCCCTTCCTATGGGGGGTGATTCGGAAGTAAAGCTTGCTCTCTGATGGAACTCAGACTTCTCTAAAAGACAGGACTTAAGTTATCTGCCCCTCCTTGGAACAGGGTTTCTATGCACTTTCTCAGAAATGTTCCCCTTTTTTTCTCTCATAGGCCCCACTTAGGTAGAGTCATATATCATAAAAGCATTTGACATTCAATTCTGTAATGGACTCTTTCTCCTCCTTCCTTTGTCTGATTATTTTCTTTCCCATTCATTTCGAAACAATTCTCACGGAAGGGATTAGACTTTCTTCTGTCTCTCTTCACTCTGTGGGGACACACACACACAGGCTCTCTCTCTCTCTCTTTTTTTGTGGTTTATTTTTAAAGTACTATGTGTTTTAAGTAGTTGGTTTTCTCTATTTTTCTTTAATTTTTTATCTTATTAACAATGAAAGAATAAGGTTACTTTTATTTTCATACTCCTCTCTAAGGGGACTAGATGCGATTAGGATAGTATTTTTTTCCAATGAAAATCACATGAATCGTTTTGAAAAAGGAAACTATTGAGTGCACTTAGATATGTAGGCAGCTGTACAGTTTTCATAGAAGGGAAATCCATAGCAGGATGAACATTTACTTTCCTCCCAAAATGTTTGCCTAGGGGAATTAGTGACTAGAAATTTTACTTCCTGGAGTTCATGATACTTGGGTATATACTGTTAACATGCTTTTTTCTAAATAACTGCTTTCTTTAGTAAATTCCCTTTTTTTTTTTCAAGAGAGTTATGTGATAAAAGTTATCTTAGTTCAAATTGGCTAATAGAATTCCACAATTAAAAGGTAGTCCTTCTCAGTTAAATCCATTTGTTGACCCAGGTCATCCTAATTTACCTTCATAGTAAATAGTAACTACTAGTTAAAATACACTTATTTTTTTTCACAAATTCTTTCATCAGCGAGAAACTCTGCAACTCATTTTAATAAACGCCTATATTAAATAAACAGAAGGACTTTTAGAAGTGGTAACTATATTTACTTACTTTCAAGATATAAAATTATGGAGCAGCTTTTCTTCTCAAGCACAATAATTAATTCAAATTAAGCTCTTGACAACTCTTTCCAAATTGACTCTGTTACACACGATATTATTTTGGTGTATTCTAAAGAGACTGAGATGGAAAAAGAAGGTGAATTATATTTTAGAGTATAATATAGTGAAACTACAGGCTTCCCTGGTGGCTCAGTGGTAAAGAATCTGCCTGCAAAGCAGGAGACATAAAAGACGGGAGTTTGATCCCTGGGTTGGGGAGATCCCCTGGGGAGGGCAATCTACCATAGTATCCTTGCCTGGAGAGTCCCCCGGACGCAGGAGCCTGGTGGGCTGCAATCCATAGGGTCACAAAGAGTGGGACACATGAAGCGACTGAGCAGCAGCAGCATCGTAAAACTACAAGTCTCTACTGATGGTAGTTTTTCTGTGCAGTTCTTAAATGTGCAAATCAAGTGTTTTATAAATGTAGATGCCTAGGTAACCACCTTATAGATCTAGATACAAAATATCTCCAGCGTTTCAGGAGGCTCCCTCATGCCCCATGTCAAATACAAATGCAATTATTGGTATAACTTATCATTATGAGTTTATTTTTCCTATTTTTGAACTTCACGTAAATGGAATTGTACTGTATTTCCTCTTTTGAGTTGTCTTTTGCTGAATATTATGTCTGGGAAGTTCATTTAAGTTGTTGCTTGTAGCAATGGTTTTTTCTTTTTCATACTTGAGAGCAAGAATACTACACAATTGATTCCTTTGGCTAGTGAGGGACATCTGAGTCAAACTCAGTTTTGGACAATTATGAATAAAGGTTCTATTAACATTTTTGTTCATGTCTTAAATTCAGTCAAACTAAGAACCCAATACTGAGTACATTCCCAGGTTAGACTAGTTAGGTCATAGGTATTTTTAATTTTACTATATAGTCAAATAATTTTTCAAAGTGGTGTGCTGACTGTCACTCCCACCAACAATGTATAAGCATTCTAGTCCCTCCAGGTTTTCACTGCTGCTGTGTTTTGTCAGTTACTCTCTTGTTCAACAATCTGCTGTATGTGTTGACATATTATTGTAGTATTAATTTGCATTGTCCTGATAATGTGTTGAGCATGTTTCCATATGCTTTTGACTATAATACTGTTTTTTATTGTTATCTGTAATTACTAAAAAATTCCTTTTGGGATCAATCCAAGAAGAAGATATAACAATTATAAATATATATGCACCCAACATAGGAGCACCGCAATATGTACGGCAAACACTAACGAGTATGAAAGGGGAAATTAATAGTAACACAATAATAGTGGGAGACTTTAATACCCCACTCACAACTATGGATAGATCAACTAAACAGAAAATTAACAAGGAAACACAAACCTTAAATGACACAATGGACCAGCTAGACCTAATTGATATCTATAGGACATTTCACCCCAAAACAATCAACTTCACCTTTTTCTCAAGTGCACACGGAACCTTCTCCAGAATAGATCACATCCTGGGCCATAAATCTGGTCTTGGAAAATTCAAAAAAATTGAAATCATTCCAGTCATCTTTTCTGACCACAGTGCAGTAAGATTAGATCTCAATTACAGGGAAAAAAATTGTTAAAAATTCAAACATATGGAGGCTAAATAACACGCTTCTGAATAACCAACCAATCATAGAAGAAACCAAAAAAGAAATCAAAATGTGTATAGAAATGAATGAAAATGAAAACACAACAACCCAAAACCTATGGGACACTGTAAAAGCAGTGCTAAGGGGAAGGTTCATAGCATTACAGGCTTACATCAAGAAACAAGAAAAAAGCCAAATAAATAACCTAACTCTACACCTAAAGCAATTAGAGAAGGAAGAAATGAAGAACCCCAGGGTTAGCAGAAGGAAAGAAATCTTAAAAATCAGGGCAGAAATAAATGCAAAAGAAACTAAAGAGACCATAGCAAAAATCAACAAAGCTAAAAGCTGGTTTTTTGAAAAAATAAACAAAATTGACAAACCATTAGCAAGACTCATTAAGAAACAAAGAGAGAAGAACCAAATTAACAAAATTAGAAATGAAAATGGAGAGATCACAACAGACAACACTGAAATACAAAGGATCATAAGAGACTACTACCAGCAGCTCTATGCCAATAAAATGGACAACTTGGATGAAATGGACAAATTCTTAGAAAAGTATAACTTTCCAAAACTGAACCAGGAAGAAATAGAAGATCTTAACAGACCCATCACAAGCAAGGAAATCGAAACTGTAATCAAAAATCTTCCAGCAAACAAAAGCCCAGGACCAGATGGCTTCACAGCTGAATTCTACCAAAAATTTAGAGAAGAGCTAACACCTATCTTACTCAAACTCTTCCAGAAAATTGCAGATGAAGGTAAGCTTCCAAACTCGTTCTATGAGGCCACCATCACCCTAATTCCAAAACCAGACAAAGATGCCACAAAAAAAGAAAACTACAGGCCAATATCACTGATGAACATAGATGCAAAAATCCTTAACAAAATTCTAGCAAACAGAATCCAACAGCATATTAAAAAAATCATACACCATGACCAAGTAATTACGTCTTAATAGCCTTGTCATTGTTTCTTTTTTGTTAGCTGTTTGCAAGCTATACCTAGAGTTGCTAAACATCTTTGCAGGATGGACCCTCTAATATCTCGAGTTCAGGAGTCAAAGTTAGTGAACAGAAAATGATTGTCTTTATGTTTACAGTCTGAGTTTTACCACTTTTGTTTTAAATTGAAAGTTTAAACCTCAGTTCACTTCACTTCAGTCACGCGACCCCATGGAACAGCACACCAGGCCTCCCTGTCTATCACCAACTCCCGGAGTTTACTCAAACTTATATCCGTTGAGTTGGTGATGATATCCAACTATCTCATCCTCTGTCATCCCCTTCTCCTCAAGCCTTCAATCTTTCCGAACATCAGGGTCTTTTCAAATGAGTCAGTTCTTTGCATCAAGTGGCCAAAGTATTGGAGTTTCAGCTTCAACATCAATCCTTCCAATGAATAACCAGGACTGATTTCCTTTAGGATTGACTGGTTGGATTGCCTTGCAGTCCAAGGGTCTTCCCCAACACCACAGTTCTAAAGCATCAATTCTTCGGTGCTCAACTTTCATTATAATCCAACTCTCACATCCATACATAACTACTGGAAAAACCATAGCCTTGACTAGATGGACCTTTGTTGGCAAAGTAATGTCTCTGCTTTTTAATATGCTGTCTAGGTTGGTCATAGTTTTTCTTCCAAGGAGTAAGCGTCTTTTAATTTCATGGCTGCATTCACCATCTGCAGTGGTTTTAGAGACCAAGAAAATAAAGTCTGTCACTGTTTCCATTGTTTCCCCATCTATTTGCCATGTAGTGATGGGACCAGTTGCCATAATCTTTGTTTTCTGAATGTTGAGTTTTAAGCCAACTTTTTCACTCTCCTTTTTCACTTTCATCAAGAGGCTCTTTAGTTCTTCTTTACTTTCTGCCATAGGGGTGGTGTCGTCTGCATATCTGAGCTTATTGATATTTCTCCTGGCAATCTTGATTCCAGCTTGTGCTTCATTCAGCCCAGCATTTCTCATGATGTACTCTGCATATAAGTTAAATAAGCAGAGTGACAATATACAGCCTTAATGTACTCCTTTTCCTATTTGGAACCAGTCTGTTGTTCCATGTCTAGTTCTAACTGTTGCTTCCTGACCTGCATACAGATTTCTTAACAGGCAGGTCAGGTGGTCTGGTATTCCCATCTCTTTCAGAATTTTCCACAGTTTGTGTGATCCACATAGTCAAAGGCTTTGGCATAGTCAATAAAGCAGAAATAGATGTTTTTCTGGAACTCTCTTGCTTTTTTGATAATCCAATGGATGTAGGCAATTTGATTTCTGGTTCCTCTGCCTTTTCTAAAACCAGCTTGAACATCTGGAAGTTCACGGTTCACGTACTGTTGAAGCCTGGCTTGGAGAATTTTGAGTATTACTTTACTAGCGTGTGAGATGATTGCAATCGTGTGGTATTTTGTGCATTCTTTGGCATTGCCTTTCTTTGGGATTGGAATGAAAACTGACCTTTTCCAGTCCTGTGGCCACTGCTGAGTTTTCCCGATTTGCTGGCATATTGAGTGCAGCACTTTCACAGCATCATCTTTTAGGATTTGAAATAGCTCAACTGGAATTCCATCACCTCCACTAGCTTTGTTCATAGTGATGCTTCCTAAGGCCCACTTGACTTCGCATTCCAGGATGTCTGGCTCTAGGTGAGTGATCATATAATTGTGATTATCTGCGTCATGAAGATCTTTTTTGGATAGTTCGTCTGTGTATTCTTACCACCTCTTCTTAATATCTTCTGCTTCTGTTAGGTCCATACCATTTTTGTCCTTTATTGATCCCATCTTTGTATGAAATATTCCCTTGGTATCTCTAATTTTCTTGAAGAGATCTCTAGCCTTTCCCATTCTATTGTTTTCCTCTATTTCTTTGCACTGATCACTGAGGAAGGCTTTCTTATCTCTCCTTGCTATTCTTTGGAACTCTGCATTCAAATGGGTATATCTTTCCTTTTCTCCTTTGCTTTTTGCCTCTCTTCTTTTCACAGCTATTTGTAAGGCCTCCTCAGACAGCCATTTTTTCTTTTTGCATTTCTTTTTCTTGGGAATGGCCTTGATCCCTGTCTCCTGTACAATGTCACGAACAGGCACTCTGTCTATCAAATCTAATCCCTTGAATCTATTTCTCACTTTCACTGTTTAATCAAAAGGGATTTGATTTAGGTCATACCTGAATGGTCTAGTGGTTGTCCCTACTTTCTTCAATTTAAGTCTGAATTTGGCAATAAGGAGTTCATGGTTTGAGCCACAGTCAGCTGCCGGTCTTGTTTTTACTGACTGTATAGAGCTTCTCCATCTTTGGCTGCAAAGAATATAATCAGTATGATTTCGGTATGACTATCTTGTGATGTCCATGTGTAGAGTCTTCTCTTGTGTTGTTGGAAGAGGGTGTTTGCGATGACCAGTGCATTCTCCTGGCAAAACTCTATTAGTCTTTGCCCTGCTTAATTCTGTACTCCAAGGCCAAATTTGCCTATTACTTTAACCTAATTGTAATTTTTTTTAAGTAATAATATTGAAAAGCAAAAAGAAACAAGGAAATAAATTGCTTTGTTTTTCTTTCATAATATTTGTGGTAAATCTTTGGTAAGTTATAAGTTATATCAGATATGGTTGTTTTTGGTTTTTTTTGAAAGAAAACTGTCACAGATAAATACACATTGTTAAGACTGAAATGAGTTGTCTTCAGACAGAAAGAGTTCCTATCACTAAATATATTCAAGCAGAAACTGATAATCTTTTATCAGAGAACAAGACTTAAATTTTGTACTTTACTGTAAGTTAGATTAGTTACATTTTAAGATTTCTTTAAAGTATAAGAAAATTGGAAATATGGAAATTCTTTCTGATACAAATTTTCAATCATATGCTTTTTTAAGATGGTCATTTTTCATTGACTTACATGACTTTAACAACCACTTTGACAAAATGCTGTAAAAATTGTATTTTACTTTATGAAGAAAATAGGTCCTTAAATTTTTTACTCTGATAAATCTATAAAGTGGCAGAGCCTGGAATATGTTGCAGTTTCCCTGGCAGAGATCCTGTTTTTCAATGACCACTTATCTGGGACTGGAGTTTATATCCCCAGAGAACAGGAGGAGTGAATAGATACCCAGATTCAAGTACTAGGGTTGCTCACACATTCTTTATTATATATACATCCATTTGGAGAACTTACATTAGAGGAAATAGATGGTGTTGAGATGGGATCATATATATGATGTAGGGTGACGCTAAGTAGGTACAATACGGTTTAGGTCAACATAGGTATTTCAGGAACTTGAGAAGGATCAGACTAATAAGAAATACAATGAACAGAGCTGTTAAGAGAGAAAGAGTGCAAAGTCTTTAGAGCTTGGCGAATGCCATCTTATGAGCATCCTTTGGCTGTGTATCATGGCTGGGAGTGACAGAGAAGGTGAAGTTGAGGGATTTATAAAATTCTCAGTACACACATTCTGTATGCCTTTTCTGTAAGGTTGCAGAGAAGGTAGATATCAATGATGAATACTTAAAACATAAGAAGAAATGGGGAAAAATAAAAGAACACAGCTACTTATTATTCAACTCCAGTGCTGTCTTTTGTACAGACTTTTAAATCAGTGACTTTCAGTAAAAACCTTCCAAGCCTTAAGTAGGAGCTTGGTAATATATTAGGGAAATACACTGGGCATTATGTTTAATCATAAAACTCAACTTTCCCCCAAGAAACCTTTGTTCTGTACGTACATACTGAAAACCAGATGAAAAGTCCTGTCTATTTTTTATTGTCTGCAGCGTAGCTGGTGCTTTATCGCTTGCCAAGTCAGGGCCACCTGTGGCTCTGACTTGGCAGCTCTGTGTTTAATAGGCCAGACGTTCTGTTCACAGGAAGAGCCTCCCAAAGCCTAAGTAGAAAGCAAGTGATCACATGACCAGGGCTCTGATTATGAGGACTTGCTGAATACATAATTTGATGTGTTTTGCTTTGAGCCGGCACACTAGCCAGTGCTTTTGTTGGCTTCGCTGCCAAAGACTTTTGCACACAAACAATTCGCAGCAAGTCGTTTGATTTCCCACACAGGAAACACGGCATGGAACAATCAGTCCTCTGACTATATATCGTCTCTTTTCCTATTGTTTTCATTCTGTTAAACTCCCAGCCATTAACACATTAGTGGACCGGTTACTGAGACAAGGGAGCCCACATGGGTATAACACTCATAACCCCAAGATTCTATCCCGGTTTAGTTCAAAGGCCTTTCAGAACCACTTAAAGTGCAAGATAAGCTTTGATGAGTCAGTAGATAATCTGACCAAGGAGTTTAGCAGCAAAAATAGATGGACGCCTCCATCCATGGGATTTTCCAGGCAAGAATACTGGAGTGGTCACCATTTCCCTCTCCAGGGGATCTTCGAGACCCAGGGATTGAACCCTGGTCTCCCTCCTTGTAGGCAGACTCTTTATGGTCTAAGCCACCAGGGAAGCACAAATAAATAGATAAGACATATAATTAGCTGGGCTTCCCAGGTGGCGCTACTGGTAAAGAACCTCCCTTCCAATGCAGGAGACGCAAGAGATGTGGGTTCAATCCCTGGGGTGGGATGATCCCCTGGAGAAGGAAATGGCAACCCACTCCAGTATTCTTGCCTGGAGAATCCCATGAACAGAGAAGCCTGGTGGGCTATATAGTCCATGTGGTCACAGAGTTGGACACGACTGAGCATACAAATAGAATAGATGAGTTCTCCTAGAAGATTCTAAATGATGTCATATTTTCATCGATTTTTGGTGGTTTGAAAAATGGTTTTATTTTTTAAAATGATTTATTCTGTGCTTTGAATCTCTATGCTAAATGCAGCCTGACTTCTAATACAAAATCTATAGGAATTAGGTCTTTAACCTTGGGGGGAGACTGCTGGGCACTCAGGGCCTCAGTTATCCTCAGTTATGCTTGTAAAACAAATAGTTTGGATAATTGACCCTGAGGGCCATTTCAGTGGTTCTCAGTTTGGTCTGCATCAGTTATTCTCCTGGGGATGTCTAGAAAGTGCTGTTGCCCATACCCTACCCATGGAGAGTCTGATTTAATGGTCTAGCCCAGTACAAAGCCTGAGTAGTAAAATATAAAACCTTGACTGCATAGCAGAGTCAGCTGGGCAGCTTATAAAATCAGTGCCTCATCTGCATCATTTCCTAAAACTTGCCAGGTGACTACAAATGTGCTGCCAAGGTTGTGAGAGTCACTGTTCCAAAACGACATAATCTGTCATTTGACAAAAACTATTAAGGAGATTGTGGACATGTTGGTGCTGCCCAGTGTGTGCGCGTAAGAATGCCGTCTGTTCATGTGTGCCGAGACGCTTCAGTCATGTCCGACTCTTCGTGACACCATGGACCACAGTCCATGGCTCCTCTGTCCATGGGATTTCCAGGCAAGAATACTGGAGTGGGCTTGCCAGTTCCTCCTCCGGGGGATCTTTCCCACCCAGGGATTGAACCTGCATCTCCTGTGGCTTCTGCATTGGTAGGTGTATTCCTTAACACTGAGCCACCTGCCCTAAGCCAAAATGGTCATTCATCCATTCACCGACTACTCACTATACACTATGTTCTTTACTGAGTACTTATAATTATGTTTATAATGCTGCTATTTGCATGAAAAATTTTCCTAAAATCACAAAATTAGAAGCATTGGAATACTTTATATTATAGAGAAAAATTAAACATCACTTCCAGACTAAGGAGTTTATGAATCCAGCTGTTATAAACGACCATGTAGTGTGTGTAAACAATGACTACTAAGAAATGAGCATAGTCTTTGATTTACTTTTACTCCTAGTAATTAAGGATAGAGTACACAGAGATATTCACATGAGTATCTTTTATGTGATAAAAGATATTTACCACTTCTTCTGAAAGTAGCCCCAACTGCAGACAATATGCACTGAAAATTTTAACAAAATATTATTTACTGATCAATTTAAAACTTTTAATTCCTGACATAAAAATATTTCTATGATAATATGAATGTATATAAAAAAGATAAGTGCTTAGCATTGTAATGGGTTTAGAAATAATTTGAACTTCATAATTTTATTTGTAATTGTAACTCTATTATGTATTGCTTAGTTTAAAACTTTTAAAAACGTTTATGATGACAATTTGAAATTTATAATTTTCTTTTATTTGTAATTGTAACTCTATTATGTATTACATATATTAAAATTTTTAAAAATGCTTATGCCAACAAAAATCAGTTAAATTGTAAAGCCAGTTTGATTCCATTAAGCATTTATTTGACATTCTTTTTTTCTTTTTGCTGTTTTACCAATGTATGAAAAGCCTACTAATTATTCTGTAAAGTGTTTTGTAATTTTTGTTCTGAGAGAGAGTGCCACTTAGCTGGGATTTTAAGAGGAATTGAGAGAAGATACTATCTAACTTTTTGGTTAGAACTGTCTAATTTTTACATTATTTTGATTTAAAATTGAAAGAAAAGGAAAAACACCCCCACACTCCAAAACAAATAAGCACTATAGGAGGCAGAATAATCCCTTGTCCAAAGAGGTCCACCTTCTAATTCGCAGAAACTGTGAATGCGTTGTGTTACAAGGTAAAGGGGTATTCATGCTGCAGATGGAATTAATATTGCTGATCAGCTAGCTGACCTTGCGACGCTGGGTGTATGCTGGGTGATCCAGGTGCGCCTAAAGTAATCACAAGCGTCCTTCTAAGGGAAGGAGGGAGGGGTTTCAGAGAGAGGAAGTGCAAGAAAGACTCGGCTTGCGGTTACTGGCTCTACAAATGGCGGAAGGGCCCAGAAGCCAAAGAGTAGGGGTAGCCTCTAGGAGCTGGAGAAAGCAAGCCAATAGGTCCTCCCCTGGCGCCTTCAGAGAGGAGCCCTGGCCTTACAGCACCCTGATTTGAGCTCAGCAGACCGTCTGAACTTCTGACCGCCAGAACTGCAAGTTAACAAATTGGTGCTGTTTTTGCTCATTAAGTTTGCGGTAGTTTGTCGCAGCAGTAATGGAAGCTAATACAAGTGCTTGTATGATATGTAACGTGAAAAAATATTGCCTGAAATGCTCATCCTTTGGCTTGTGAGGAAATGCCTTTCTTATCCTTTTCTCTGTTTTGCTTCTCTCCTCCTAGTTATATGAAAGTTCTTATTGCTTGTTTCTCATATTTGCTGCTAATAATGGTGAAATTAGGGCAGTTGTGGAGCAAGAATTTGATTTTTCATATAAACCTGGGAGAGTTGTGGAATAGAATGCCCACCATTAAGTGATGAATTGGGAAAGACTAGAAATTAGTGCAAAGGACTTAATTTTTAAAAACTTAAAACTTTTTTTGTAGTAGCCAAGATGGAGTTACCCTGTGATTTTAAAAATGGAGTCAAAGAAAGGGAAGAATTGCAAACGGTAATAGAAGTGTGAAAATTCAATGTAATCTAGACTAAGGAAATTATCTTCATTATGCCTAAGGACAGGAAAAAAAATGGCATGAATTTGTATGAGGTCCTGGAAATTACGCTTTGTTGTGGTTCGTTTGCTTAGCTCATTTTTCAATTGTTCAATGATCAGGAGAGTTAGAAGTGGCAATATTGTTATTATTAGGAAATGCCAAAATTATAAAGTTAAACTCAGTTCAGCTGGATTTAGGGTGCAACCACTCAGGGATATCTGGATGCAGAAGTCAGTGATGACTCCGAATCATAAAATAAAAGCTGTGTTTGTTAACAAATTGTAATACCATGGTTGTCTCTGAGGCAGAAGACGAGGAAACTGCTAAGTATGGAAAAAACATACACATATTGATAAAGGTAAGTTAGGTAAATGTGCGTGGTCTTAATTGCTCTGTTTATCATCGAGCTGATACATGCCTAGTAATTTGAGATCAGTGATTTAGTGCTTTTTATTTTTTCCTACTGAATGTATGATGAAATTGACAGAGTAGGGTATGGGGGGCAGGGTGGAGCTGGGAGGAGGAGAGGCTCTGGAGAGCCTGAAGAGCTGGTGGAAGAAGCAGCTGGCAAAAAGGTGAGTGAATATTCCTGTCTTCAGACAACTTGGAGGATTGTGCATGAACTGTAATGAACTATAGCACACATTTTTTAAATCATCAGCATTATTAAACTTCGTTAAAATGTTGAGTTATTTGGTAAATATCCTCGAGTGCACCCAAAACATGTTTTGAACACAAAATAATCAAGTTCTAAAGTCTGAATTACTGAGGGAGAAAACACAGCTAAACAGGGTCTTTTTTTTATCTTTGTCTCTATGTCTTTCCCCTCTTCAAATGGATTTTTAAAGACAAAAGGGGAAATTACCATTTTCTTTTGTCGAATTACTGCTGTATTCATTTACTGTTCTTCACATGTTCTAATATTAAAATATAATCAAATATGCACTGCAAACTTCATCATAGAGCAGGCTTTCTCAGCTTGGGCACTATTGAAACTTTGGACCAGATGAGTCTTTGTGCTGGGAGACTGTGCTGTGCATTGCGGAATGGTGAGCAGCAACCCTGGCCTCTTGTTCTTCACCCACTAGAGGCCCAGAGCAGTTAGGATAACCCCAAATAGCCCTAGATATTTCCACGTGCCCCTGGGAACCAAAATCAACCATGGTTAAGAATCCCTGCTCTAAAAGCAAGAAAAATGCAGTGTATCTGTTGTGGAGTTTGATTATGTTAGAATGCTACTTGTTGCATGCAAGCTTGGCTTTAAAAATCAGTTTTTCATTCACCTGCTTTTGCCCTTGCTGTGTTCTATAAGTAGCAATTTTCATATCTTTTACTACTGTGGTGAGGAAAGGTATGGAGAAAGTAACTTTCACTGTTAAATATAGCAGAAATTGGGGAAACTAGAATAATCAAAAATGTTATAAGCTATTAGGTTAGCAGCCCCATTTTTGCATTTGCTCTTGGAAGATGTGATTTCCTTGTATATGACAATGGCTGACAAAATGATTTAGGCATTAGGAGTAGCAGCTCTGTCAGCTAGCTACCTCACACTGTTTGAGTTGAATGAGGTGGGTGTATTAGTGATATGATATACTTTGATGTAGTGTATAGCCGGAGTTAAGAAAGTAAGGGTCTGATTATTGCAGAGTTTTTTTTTTTTTTAGACTCTATTCCCATTTTCACTAGGAAAAAATGTGTCCCCACCTCCTGTAGTTACAATTTTCCCATCTTTCACCACAGTGCCTGGGGTACAGAATGAAGGCGATCTAGGCACGGGGTCCCAGAGTCTTCCTTCTTGGCTTGGGATGTAAGGTTTGGGTGGTGTGTTTGTGTACACATGTGGTTGGTTGACGTCTTTTTTTCTTTTTTAAGTACTTGGTAAAAAGGATTTCTTGCTCCCTTTTTTTAAAAAATTTTTTTCAGTTTGCTTTTCTTTTTTTAAAATTTTTAATTAATTAATTTATTTATTTTACTTTACAACATTGTATTGGTTTTGCCATACATTGACTTGAATGAGCCATGGGTGCACATGTGTTCCCCATCCTGAACCCCCCTCCCCATCCCATCCCTCTGGCTCATCCCAGCCCCGAGCACCCTGTATCATGCATCGAACCTGGACTGGCGAGTCGTTTCACATATGATAATTTACATGTTTCACTGCCATTCTCCCATATCATCCCACCCTCACCCTCTCCCACAGAGTCCAAAAGACTGTTCAATACATCTGTGTCTCTTTTGCTGTCTCTCATACAAGGTTATCATTACCATCTTTCTAAATTCCATATATATGCGTTAGTATACTGTATTGGTGTTTTTCTTTCTGGTTTACTTCACTCTGTATAATAGGCTCCAGTTTCATCTACCCCACTAGAACTGATTCAAATGTATTCTTTTTAATGGCTGAGTCTTGCTCCCTTTTAATGAATGAAGACTGATACTTCACCAGTCAACTCTATGTTTAAAAATAATTATAAGCTTATTGTAACCATAATGTAGGAGTTGAGAGACAAAGGGAAGTTACATGACAGGTAAGTTTGTTCCATTATTCCAACTTTATGAAATAATGATGTAAAACAAACATAGGTGTGACATAATTGATGGAGGAACATATGAAAAGAAAAAATACAGAAAATTCCATCTGTCTTTACATCTTTAGATTTATCTATCCATTCATATCTGAGATATCAATCATCTATGTTGCCATTCATCTATTATAAAAAATAAATGTTAGAGGAGAGCTTGATACACATTAAGAAGTTAGTATATATTAGTATATCTTTATTAGCTATCACTTCGTGACTACTTATGATAAGGATTTTGAAATGGTTAAGTTGATCAGTCAGCAAAACTGAAGGTGAATAATTGCAGTCAAGAACATATATGAAAATTTTATAGGGAGTAAGATTTTAGAACACATTTTAGGTATATACAAAACTTTTTTAAAAAGTGCAAATGGGAGGAGGAAAAGAGGAAAAGGCGGCACTAAATGCAGTAACTGGGACACAGTTGAGATAATTTGGGATGGAGATGGGGACAAAGCAAGTACAAAAACTTCAGAAAAACATGGAAGTGAGGAAGTAAAAATAGAATAGGAAGAAGAAAGGGAAACTTAGAAAGATGATGCTGAATAATAAGATCATCCTTAATGTTTCTTTATTCATCACAAGAGAGACACTTAAAATTGGTAAAAAGCGCTTCCGAGAAGGCAAGGATCAGAGACTGTTTCAGACAGCTTTAACTTAGGTCTCTTTGGAACAGCGCTACTTAAAGTGATTCTAGATGATCTCCCATTAACGCTAAATCATTAGGAACAAAAGATTTCTGGGAAGCAGATGCTTTAAGGGATTACTAATTTGGTTAATTAGATCTGCTTGGACTTAATGAGTTCATACCCCCTTGGTGGTGTCAGCTGGGTCACTGAGTTTCATTCCTGAGGAAAATCTGTTGTCAGGCCGCAGAGTAATGACAGTCAGACCTAAAATGCCACATGAGCTTGTAGCGACTTTAAATATCAACCAGTACAATGTGTTGAAACGTGATAACTGGAACATTTCAAAGGCTAGGGCTTTACATAAAACCTTTAATGTCAGGGAGTAATATATTATGAAATGTCATGCTTGGATTTTATGAGTGAGACAATGACAGAGTCCTTTTTAATAAAATACTCTATTCAAAGTAATATACATTCCAATATTGCTCATATGCATCAAAATAGGTTCAATTTCATTTACTCCCCAGATGGGAATAAGAAGGACATATACTAATTCTTTTCTTTTTATCACGCTCCTAATTGATAATTTTGTCAGTAGGAAATAAATCTTCTCTGTAATAGGGAGATTTGTACTGCATATGAATAAAATTTCCAAAACTTTAAAGGAAATATTTAAAATTTTTACTTTAAGTGAATAAATAATAATGATGTAGAATGCCCTAAAGGTAAAGGGATGTTTCTATAGCCAGTGTGAAGGGAGTGCATTTGTATACAATATACACTTCTAATTAACAAAGGTGTTTACTGTGTGATGACCTACACATTCATAGGAAAAAAATGGTTTTTATTCATGACATTCTGTGGTTTAGTTGTTTTATTCTTTATAAATTTGCAATATCAACACTTTGATAGGGAATGAAAATATACTTTATAAACATTTTACAGAATTATTTCCTACTACATAGATAACTTGGAGAAAATTTATCCTTTTAACCTTGTGAGGGCTGTTTTTATTGCATTAAAGTATATAGATACCTGGTGAAAATTCAGCAGTCATAATAGCATTGTGGCATTATAATTTCTTTTAGAAGTAATATTTACCTCTCAATCTAGAAAGATCTTCTAGGATTTACTCTTTCAAATCATTTCATAAATTTCTTTTACAAATGGGCAAGTTTAGTTGTATGATGAGGGTCAATTGACCTTCTGGATCTTAATTGGCACAGGTCTTATTGAAATTATAATGGCCATAACTATCTTGTATCTTATTTTTCTTTTGCCCTTTACCGTGTTCCATTGTTAAGTTGCATGGGACTCTTTTGCAACCCCTTGGACTGTAGCCTTCCAGGCTCCTCTGTCCATGGGATTCTCCAGGTGAGAATACTGGAGTGGGTTGCCACTTGCGTCTCTAGGGGACCTTCCAGACCTAAGGATCAAACGCGTGTCTACTGCACCTGCTGCATTGGAAGGCGGGTTCTTTACCACTGAGCCGCCTGGGTAGCCCCTGAAAAAAACCGCATGGTGCCTCAGATGGTAAAGAATCAGCCTGCAAAGCAAGAGACCCGAGTTTGATCCCTTGGTCAGACAGATCCCCTGGAGAAGGAAATGGCAACCCACTCCAGTCATCTTGCTTAGAGAATTTCATGAACAGAGGAGCCTGGTGGGCTACAGTCTGTGGAGTGGCAAAGAGTGGGACACGACTAAGCAACTAACACTTTTTCATAGTTATCTTAGTGTAGCTCCATTGTAGAAGCGTACCGTGGTAAAAATGAGTGAAGGCTCGTAAGTGAAATAAGAATAATTAAAACATGCTTTTGTTCATTTAAAAATGCTTTATCAAAATCTTCAAAGAGGTGGTTGAGGCACCAGCAATCTCACCTAAAAAGCGATATAATAAGATAATCTAGCTTGTTAAAAGTAAAAATGATAATAAGGTCTTACTGGCTTGTTGGCTTCAACTCTGGTTTAAGGAATCCTAGTGTTGACAGTCTTCTCTGCCTGCTCATTTCCTTGACATTTGATAGTCACATCATGGATGAATAAGCTGTCTATATATTTTGTCCAGTGAAGGTGGATATCAACTGTTATCTGAAAGATAAATGTTAAGAGACATGAATGTTCAAATAACTGTTTTAAACACAGTAGAGGTCATATGAAACAAAGCTCATGGAAGTCATCTTGAGATCGTGTTTCTTTGTGTTGTACAAAATCCTATGGATTTTTGACTATAATCCTTTTGTCTAATGAATGCTACACTCCATCGTAATATTAATAGCTATAAGATAATGAGTCGTTATGTAGTATTTTATAGTATTTTTTTTGGTAAGGGATTATCTAATATACTGATTAAAAATGGCCAAGATAACAGTGAGATTAGTCTTGAAAAAAGTATTCCATAAACATTGTTTATTAGTGGGCACATAAGTAGTATCTTTTTGGTCAAATATCTCTGTTATCTGTTCAATCTATAAATATTTTTGGACTCTGATCCACATAAATTCTGCATGTTTACTTGCAGTACTATCAGTGAAAATACTTCAAGAGTAGGTTCACATAATATTTCTGCTGTAATGGCTCAGCAAATCTAGCATGTGTATGGGCAGTGGTTCAAGGTTGAAGAAATCAAGCAGGCAGCTGTGGAAACAGTGATATTAAAATTCTTCGAGTGGGAGTGGAGGGGAGTCTGGAAAAACTAGCTGATACTACAACTTTTTGTTGTAGCATGGAAGATGAAAGATTGGGGTGGTTACATACTATTTGGTGTGGAAATGAGTAGGGAATGAGGCTCTCTTTTTCAAACAATGAAGAAAATTCAACTCAAATAATGAAAATTTAAAGTGTCA
This sequence comes from Cervus canadensis, assembly GCF_019320065.1. Lineage (NCBI taxonomy): Eukaryota > Metazoa > Chordata > Mammalia > Artiodactyla > Cervidae > Cervus > Cervus canadensis. The sequence goes on from NC_057388.1 coordinate 19,428,943, forward strand.
GGACTGTGTATTATTAATGATATTAAGCAGGTGTGCAGTTAATTCAACTTCTTACATTTTGATATTTTTAAGACTGCAAGCGGGAAAGCTTGGAGAACCTAAATCAACATCAGTAAGGTTTCATGAAGTAAAGTCATTTACCTAGAGAATTTGTGGAAGGATAAGTAGACGGAAAAGCTACTTAAAATATCCTCACATGTATAGATTTGAAGCCAGTGGTAGAACAAATAGGAAGCTCTGACTAGGCTGTGATTCTGTTTTTTAAAATCTATCTAGTGAAAAAATGGTTTTAGTGCTAAGTAACTTTCAGTAATTCGATAAAGAGTTAGGAGTTGCCTCTGAAGAGGCAACTTTGTAGGGACTCTATGTGTCTAGATTCAGGGTTCTAACCTTTTGTTTGAAACTGATTACCTATAAGATGCAATGCAAAATTCTAATCTCTCAAGATATTGTGGCAGTAAACATCTCAATGATATATTTAAGTTACCCTCAAATGTAAGAAATGAAATACATAAGTGGTCATGTTTTCTTCTATGTAGAATTCATTCTATAAAAATGATGATCTATTATATGACTTTAATATTTATCCAGTTTAGAATAGAGTTAGTACATTCCAGTCATACCAGTTCTGGAATTAAGTCTATAGTTTGTTGCTTACCGTATCTAGTACTAAAAAAAATTACATAATGGTGTGCTGCTAGATTCTATTCTAGTTATAAGGTGATATTGCTCTGGTATCAATAGGTTCTGTGAGGTACTAGCAGTTAACCACTGAGCAAACCCATGTTCAATGAAAGAATACAATGGGAAATCAGGGCCTCTTTCACATTTTGAGACTATTGGCAATATCAAAACAGGGTTATAAAAATTGTGGATAATTTCATAAAATTGCATATGTATATTTATGTCAAACTATGTACGTGGATGTAGAGAAAATATTTCTCCTGAAGTTATCAAAATCTCTGAGCCCCTATTTATTTATAATGGCAGAAAGCTTGGTCTTGGTCAATTTATTATCTGACCTTAAATGTGCATAAAGAAACTTTTGTATAGCTTAATTTAATTCCTATTTCAAGTTTCTTTACCTTTAGGCATAACAAGTATTCAATTCTCACGTGTTATGGTGGTATCTTAAGCCTCTCTTTAGGGGGAAGGCATCTGTTCCTTGTCTCAGCTACTGTCCAAATTGGCATAAAGTGAGATGTTCAGTTTTCCATTGTATTCTGTGGTGTCCGCCCCCTTCAAGTTGGCATATGCTGAGAAGTACGTATTTTCACCTGGGCTTCAGACTGCAATCCATGCTCATTTCCTCAGCCTACTTTTCTGAGCTGGAACCTGGGTGTCTGTCTTGGAATCCACTGACCTTGTCTTCTCCACTGAAACACACAGAAGGTTCAGATGACTCCTCTCCTTTTCAAGGCTGATAGAAGATTATGAGTTGCTTTGGGCCATTGGTGACCATGGACAACCTTTTCAGCAATCTCTGCATTACTTTTATTCCATTAGGTCATATCAAACAATTTCCAAGGCATCATTTTTCTAGAAAGATACCAGGCACTGCTCTCTTCTCTGAGTATCCAAATTTTTAAGGAATATATTATGCACCTGATCATGCTGCATTATCTGTCTCCTTTCCCTTTGGGCATAATCCTGGGGGGAGGAGGTGGTGATATACGCAAGATGACTTCAGAGAGATGTGGCAAGCAAGATCTTACTCTGGCTGCTGCTTCCTTTTCTGTCCCCAACTTGTGGATTCTTCAGTTTATGGTAGCAAAAAACTGACACTTGGTGTTATCATTTTTTCTTCTCAGATGTATTACTTGTGCAGATACTTGTTTCATCTTACTGTCTCTGCCAGAACTTTAACTTTTATTTTGAGGTGGAAAGGTCAAGGTCTGACTCTTTACACCCTGTTATGGATAAGCTGTGAGCTCACCTGTCTGAGGTGAGAGGTCAAGGTTACCCTGGCTGTTTCCTAAAATGGATGTACAATCGTGATTCAAAAGAGAATTACCAAAGTATAGTAGATACATGAGCAATGGGAAAATATTCTCACCATATTTCCATTTACAGCTAAGCCTTTTTTTCATAAGAACAAACTCTATAATAGCTGCAGAGCCCTAAAGTAATAGGAATACAGTCACTTAGGGTGAAACCAAAAGTCTGCATTCAAAACCCTTCCTGAATGCAAGGCCCAGGCAAAATTGTTGTCCTGGCCATAAGTGTATCAGGTCTTGCCTTGAGCCAGTCAAACATGAAAACAGAAGTCCTGATATGGTAAATTGCACCAAAATCAGTCTACTCCAAATCTTGCGAACAGGATGAAATTCAAACCCCACACTAATAGAATTTGATGACAAATCTTCAGAGAGAAAAATCTGTGAGGTTTTGAGGTACACAAAGGTCATCAAATTTTGCTAAGAGCTTACAAAGTCAAGGCTGGTGTTCTTGTGTGAAGTATCATTTGTTATGTAAAGAAGCAAGGTACGTTATTTGAGGCTATCTGATTCGCTGTTTGACAAAGCCAGTGAAGATGAAAACTCTTTTACGCTTTCATTTTCTTTTAGAAAGGCATTTTCCCTCTTATCTTTTTGTATGCATGCTCACCATTTAGTTTTTCAAGGTTTTTAGATTTTCACCATGATGAGACTGTCTGGAAAAGTATAAGCAGCTGGATTAGAAGAGTTAACATGTTTTTCTCTGAAATTAAGATATTGGTATGACAGTCATCCAGCTTTTTAAAAAATGTGTGTTTTTTTTTTTTAAATTATAGTAAAAGTCAGAAAATAAGACACTATTTTAACCATATTTAGCTGTATAGTTCAGTGGCACTGAGTACGTTCACATTGTTGTGCAACTCTCAGCACCATCCATCTGAATTTTTCACTTTCCTAAACGGAAGCTGTTTCCTTTTAATACTAAATCCCCATTCCCCCACCCCAGCCCGTGGCATCCACCAGTGTGCTTTCTGACTCTGTGAAGCTTACTATTCTAGGTAGCTCATGTAAGCGAGCTCAAACAGAGGATTTCTGCCTCTACTGTGAGTTGGAATGCGTTTTTAAAGGTTAACATATGTCCTACGAAGACGTTGTTCCTTTTTCCTCTCTGTGCTCTAGAGTAGGTTCTCACCAGTGTCCTCTTTCCTACATTATGGGAGGAAGAAGACAACGGTGTCGGGGGCTTTCAACTGTCTATATATAGTCTCATTATTCCTTCTAAAATATACTGAGCAGAATCCCAGTTCCTCTGTAGAATGCACATTGCGGTCTCCTCTTCACTAGAAAACCCATTAATAACCTAAAGATCCAGCATTATTATGACACTCTTCTCTTGATAGACTTAAACCGCGTCTCCTGTAAAAAGAAATGTGAGCAGGTGATTCTTCACACAGCACAGGCAAAAATTAAACACTGTATGCAATCACATAACTCAGAGGTATTCTAAGCTTTCAGTGTTATATTCCTTTATTCGTATGTCTTTGCTTCTTTTTTCCTTTATTTCCTTTTTCCTTCTATATGTAATTGGACTTTAAACTCAGTATTGCATCCATGCTATGAACCCATATCAGTAAGTATTCTTTGAAAGTGTGATTTTTTTTTTTAAATGGAGATATGGTAACTCAGTAACATAGATATATCATGTTATCTTTAAACCATTTTCTAATATGTGATATTCACGTGTGGTGAACTGTGGTGTTAGAAAAGACTCTTGAGGGTCCCTTTGACTGCAAGGAAATCAGCCAGTCCATCCTAAAGGAAATCAGTCCTGAATATTCATGGGAAGGACTGATGTTGAAGCTGAAACTCCAATAGTTTGGCCATCTGATGCGAAGAGCTCACTCATTTGAAAAGACCCTGATGCTGGGAGGGATTGGGGGCAGGAGGATAAGGGGACGATAGAGGATAAGATGGTTGAATGGCATCACCGACTTGATGGACATGAGCTTGAATAAACTCCAGGAGTTGGTGATGGACAGAGAGGCCTGGCGTGCTGCGGTTCATGGGGTCACAAAGAGTCGGACACAACTGAGCGACTGAACTGAACTGAATACGTGATATTCAGAATATTTCTAATTATTATAAATAGGTCTGTAAATATACCCTTATTTGTGCATTTTTCTAATTAGTTGTTTGGGATAACTTTCAGGATTTGGAACTAGTAGGTTAGCATCAAGAGCATCTTTATGATCTTTGAGATATATATATATATATATTTGATATATATTAAGTTGCTCTCCAGAAATTTTGTACAGGTTTTAACTTCTCCAGGATATAATTACTTTAAGTATTGATGTTAAATGTCTCTGCAGGTCAGCATTCTGCCTGCCAGAGGAAGAGACTCTTTTACTAGGATTTGGTGGAATAATTCATAATAATTCATATGCTGTTGATTACTATTGTGTTTCATTAACCTATACCTGGCATTCTGTTTGGGGGAGGGCCTATGCATTATGTGAGGAGAGAGATTAGTTTTTGTCTCTATTTCCTTAAATACAGAAGTACTGTTTAAATGAAACATAAATAACTCACATATACACACAAACATATGTCATCCCTATCTACACTCTTAGCCTTCCGAGATTATTCCAGAGACTTTCAGAGCTTCTGACTGTGCAGGAAACAGTTACATTCTGTGCTCAGGTTGTATATAGCTCCTGGAATGCTCTTACTTGGTTGAAGTCCTTCCATTAGTATGCATGCTTAATTCAAATCCATTTCCTTGGCAAAGCTTTCCAAGAGATCCTCTTTCAGTTATATGGTTAGAATCAGTTACTTTTTGCTCTGTTTTTCTTCTGGTCATACCTTTCTTTCATTTGATTAAAGACTGACTTTCAAAGTTTTCTACAACTGGATTATAACTTACCAAATAAAATACTGAAGGTTGTATTCACAACACTCTCTCTCCCAGGACTTTGTGTGGCTGAAGTGTTCAGTAAAGTGTTAATTGGATTGAGTAGAAATAACATAATGAGATGATGGTATCTGTTTAGTAAAATCCATCTATTTAGGTCTCCATCTGTCATGTCGCGTGAGATGAACTAATTGCATCTTATGTAACAGTATAGGTTAAGCAATAGGCTTTACTGGGAAAAGGAAGATTTCGTATAGAGAAAGGAAAGCATGAGTTTCCGTGATCCCCACATCCTGTGGTTGAGAGCCATGCAAAGGATGGCTGTGTGGGTGTGGGGTTCTGATGGACAGACCTCACCCCCACTTCAGTTCTGAGAACCACCTCATCTGTGGAATAAAACGTACCAGGCAGTCTGGATTTAGGGTACCAGCTGTTTAATAAGTTACCTGGGAATGCTAGCTGCTCACGACCAGGATCCTTTGGACCAGTGGGGTATTGTGGCCCTTCATACTGGGGGAAGGGAAACACTGGTCCCTTTGGAAGCTGAGTTTAGGTGCAGCCTGAGGCTTCCCTGATGGCTCAGACAGTAAAGAATCTGCCTGCAATATGGGAGACCTGCTTTTGACCCTTGGGTTGGGAAGATCCCCTGGAGAAGGGAATGGCAACCTACTCCAATATTCTTGCCTGGAGAATTCCATGGACAGAGGCTATAGTCTGTGAGGTCACAAAGAGTCGGACACGACTGAACGACTAAGGTTCCTTATACAGGCCACCCAGAGTGGGCTTCCTGGTCATTTTCAGACCCCTCCATTCATCGTTCCATCAACCATTCCCCATCATGTAGGACATTTTTCGAGGCATACACCAATCACCCTTCTATCTGTTATCCTTATGTTTCCTTTACTTGTTTTCCATCAACATTCAAGTGTATTACATTTTAGGTGCTGTGATAAATGAAGAAGAAATAAAAAGTAATGTAGTATTCACACATAAAGTGCTTACTGTTCAGTGGAGCTCTGTTCTAATGTAATTGATTCAGAAAACAAGCTTTGGAAATTTTTATGCCTAAAATAGAATTATATTAGTTTTCTAAAAATAGTAACTTTGTCAAATAAACATGGAGAATAAAGCCAGTTGTGGCTTTATAAGATGGAAACATTACAAGTATTAATTTGCTAAACAGCCATATCTATGAATATAATCCATCTTTCCTAACAATGTTGCTTTTTTCTTAAATGATGAGTCCCCTGTTAACTTTGAACTCTTGCCCTCTCCCTGGGGAACCTCTGTGTAAGTTCAAGAATTATATAGATATATAATCATTTATGAAATGAAAACTAAAATTATAATACTCATAATATATCCATTTGTTTCTATGAATTTTCAAGGATTAAAAATAATGCGATACATGAAGACAAATTATTTACAATAATAAAACTTTATATATGAAGATTCCATTGATGAGCTTCTACCTGACTATGATGAAATGCATATGTAGTCCTGGTTTCTCTGTGGTTTCCAACCCAGCTGCTCAGTTCTCCTTTGAAAGATGAAGCACAGTGAGATGTGAGGCGTCCATATCTGCAACCCCTCGACTTCCCTCGGTGGCTAACCTGACCCCCATGCCACTCTGGGTAACACAAATGAACTGTCTTTTCTTAGGTGCGACAAACAGGTTATTCCTGGGATAGATTTACTAAAGGACATGATAAAATTCCCTAATGTACACTTGAGGCCAAATAAAGCAATAAACAACACATGGGCATTATTATGGTCAAGATATATAAGGTAGGTTTACAACCACACTCACTGGATGATTTAATACTTCTGATTTCAAACACTCAATCTTTGTGAGTCTGTAGTTTACATCTTTTCTCTTGGGAGAAAATGAATGCCCTGTTTGGAGACTATCCCTCAGACCTGACCTCAACTTCCCATTACTTTTGAATGAATTTGAAATAAGCAGTCAAAGCTCCTATAACTGACTGAGGTATATGTGAAAGATTCTGGCAAAATCAGGACTAAGAGAAGAGCTGGTACCTTTGATACATTGTAATTTTCTTCACTCAAGAGGGCTTCTTCCTGTAAATGTTAGAAAATGAAAACAGGATTGTTAAGGTATTAGGAAAACTTGTTGAAGCTTTTATCTAGAAATAGTTAAATTCTTTATAAAACACAGCTTCAGTAATTTTAATGATCTTATTAACATTTTAAAAAAGAATCAGTCAGTTCAGTCACTTAGTCGTGTCCAACTCTTTGCAACCCCATGGACTGCAGCACACCAGGCTTCCCTGTCCATCACCAACTCCCGGGGCTATTCAAACTCATGTCCATCGAGTTGGTGATGCATCCAACCATCTCATCCTCTGTCGTCCCCTTTTCCTGCCTTCAGTCTTTTCCAGTGAGTCAGCTCTTTGCATCAGGTGGCTGAAGTATTGGAGTTTCAGCTTCAGCATCAGTCCTCCAATGAACACCCAGGACTGATTTCTTTTAGGATTGACAGGTTGGATCTCCTTGCAGTCCAAGGGACTCTCAAGAGTCTTCTCCAACACCACAGTTCAAAAGCATCAATTCTTCAGCTCTCAGCTTTCTTTATAGTCCAACTCTTACATCCATACATGACTACTGGAAAAACCATTGCCTTGACTAGATGGACTTTGTTGGCAAAGTAGTGTCTCTGCTTTTTTTTTTTTTTTAAAGAATATATAAACATTAAATAAGGTAAAATTTCTTTTCAGACAGTTTTCCCTGGACTTGCCATTTAGTTTTATTTTTGCTTCAGTCATTAAGTCATGTCTGACTCTTTGCGACCCCATGGACTGTAGCCCTCCAGGCTCCTCTGTCCATGGGATTTCCCAGGCAAGAGTACTGGAGTGGGTTGTCATTTCCTTTGCCAGTGCAGTTTGGTTCTGGGATTAAATTAAAAAATGATAAAAGATGAAGAAAATATACTGGTTAATTCAGTATCTCGATGAAGTGAAAGGTGCGGCTTGTACACTGGAGGACTGGTTAGTTCATTCCATCACCAGCATCTCCTGGGCACCGCCTGGCAGGCCCATCAGGAGGCTCGTGAGCCATTATCATGTGATTGGACTCTTGTGCCGGCTTCTTGGACAGCCACAGCGATCCTCCTGCCTCGGGCAAACCTGGGGCTCTTTTTCAAATGCACTTATTCAGCGCACAGGATTCGGATCCAGACAACCAGATTACCTAGCTCACTGACCTTAGCTAAGTCACTGATGTGTCTGGTTTTAAGTTAATTGAGGTACAGAATGAGAGTGAGGGTAACTTCTAGACCTTAAGCTAATTTAGCTCTTAAAGCTACTCTACTCAGAGCATTTACTATGTAGAAGCTATTATGCTACATTTTGATTAAAAACTCTAAAGTGAAATGTAAAGATATGGGGGAATGAAAGCCTGCTTGGAAATTCAGGAAACTTTGCAAACAGTAGGGATAACTAGGGCTTCCCAGGTGTGCTAGTGGTAAAGGCTCTCCCTGCCAATGCAGGAGACGCAAGAGACACAGGTTCAGTCCCTGGGTGGGGAGGATCCCCTGGAGAAGGGAATGGCAACCCACTGCAGTATTCTTGCCTGGAAACTTCCATGCACAGAGGAGCCTGGCGGGCTACAGTCCATGGAGTCGCAAACAGTTGGACATGACTGAGCACACATCATAGGAATAACTAAACTGACTCTGCAATGTTAGATTCAGAATACTGCTCATAAGGAGCAATCCAGGAGGCTGATAAAACATACCAGAACTGAAGGTAGAGATAAAAAAACTGTTGAAATAAAAGATAAAAAACTGAAATAAGATAAAATTTTATTATCTGAATTACTATACGTATATTACTAAGCTCAGTGTCCTGGTTCCAAATACTTCTTAGCTTGCTAGTTAGGTTAGTTGCTTCAGTCATATCTGACTCTCTGCGACCCCATGGACCAGAGCCTGCTAGGCTCCTCTGTCCATGGGATTCTCCAGGCAAGAATACTGGAGTGGATTGCCATGCCCTCTTCCAGAGGATCTTGCCCACCCAGGGATGGAACCCACATCTCTTATGTTTCCTGCATTGGCAGGCAGGTTCTTTATCACTAGCACCACAATATTAGTTCCATTCTTTCCCATTCCCACTCTTCTTCTCTGGCTAGCATATGTGTTGAAAGAGTGTTAGGAGCAAGTCAAAGATGATGGCCCTTGGAAGAGGAACATGATTTCGGTATGATGGAGGAAGAACAGCACTGATGGTGAAAAGCAAGTTCTCTTTAAATCTGCCAAGAAGGAAATAGCATGAAGGGAAATCAGAAAAATTTGACTTTGCCTACTATATTCTAGTATCACAGGTTTTTATGTGTGAGAAAATGTTACTAAATAAAAGATCTTACTTAGTGCAAGGGTTTGGGCATTAGATGTTTACCCATATTTAGTCATGTACAGCTAATACCTTGCATCGTATGTGTGGAATTCAAGAGAGGAGTGTGGTTATTAATATATATGAGTGGGCTAAGATATTAGATCATGCTAGAATGTATGCTGGACTAAAGTTGAAATTTACAGCAATGTAAAAAATGTGGCATAATGAGTAGAATTTTTAAATGTCTTGGAACACATAACTCATGTGCCTCTTCATTTCTTTATATTCATGTCCAACATTCATGTTAATGTAGGTAATTGTTACCAAATCACAATTTTAATTGAAATATAATTGTATAATATTGTGTAAGTTTAAAATGTACAAGGTGTAAATTTGATACATTTATATATTGCAGTATGATTAAGACTAGTTTTAGTTAACACTTATATCCTGTTACGTAACTGTGTCTTTTTTGTGGTGAGGACAGCTAAGATATAGTCTCTAAGCAACTTTGAACTTCCTAATACATCATTGTTGTCAATAATCACTAGATCTTTAGGACTTACTTTTCTATCATGTCTCTGCTTTAAATGAGGTGAAATTTTCTGGATTTACATTATATTCGTATATATTTATATTTTTCATTGTAGCTTTTAGTAAGAAAAATCAAAATTGTATGTGCAGATTTCTAATCATTCAGTTACTATTACTACTTTAAATAATGTTTATATAGATACTTTTGTTATAGTCTATTTATGTTGCCATTATAATGTCCTGCTCCTATTTTATCTGGAAGAACTTAAAGGCAAATAAAACTGATAATGAACTCAGGCATATTTGTGTATAACATAATTACTTAAATTTTGTAAACTGTAGGGATTTGCATCATTTCATGTATTTTATGCTTCTAAAGACTTTTAAATAAAGCATATTCACTAACTGTCAGTTAATAAAACTAAGTTTCAGAACAGATACTTTAGTTTTTGTTGACAGTTGAAACATTCTTAAATATTAGGATATTAGGGGAAACAAGTAATCTTTGTTACAATACTGTTTCATTCACTTCTCCAATGTTTAAATATTTGGTTTATTTCTATTTTCTACTTCTATACTTTCTATGTTATCAACCCTAGCATTCTCTCTCATTCTTTACCATATTCAAGCAGCAAGTTGAAAGTTTATGGAAAGTATTTCTTTGAGTGGTACAAACTTCCAAAATAGACAAAAATTATGAAATAAAGATGTTATGTTCTTCAGTGAATTTGTAAGCAGTAAATCTACATCATTTAAGACAGGTTCTCCATGTATCTGACATAGGGCCCTCTGCTTTTCACCATGCTAGACAAAATTGCTACCCATTTAGGGCACCCATTATGGTGGAGCCTAGACGCAGCCCCCAGTCTTCTCAGCCTGGGTCTCTGGGCAACCACCACCTATCAGGTGGAGCAGGCAAATGACGGGAAACCCATATGCCATCCTAGATATCAGATGTGAATATCTTGGAGTTAATAATTTTTTCTTTCCCAAATGAATTAAAAGAATGAGTTACTGCATGGCCAGCAAGAAGTAGATAACTACTACTTTATCATTAATAGAATTAAAGAATCCACCGACATTGAAGTGACTTGTGAATTTGTGAATAGGGCATTATTGCCCTCATTATCAAGGGGGAAATAATCTTCAAATATATACATTTGAACTAGAAGTTTCAGATGGAGAGAACAAAGTCATCGCTTCCCTGGAACTCAGAGCTCCTCTGTATATGCATATGCCCGCTCAGTCGATTCTGCCTCTCTGCGACCCCGTGGACTGTAGCCCTCCAGGCTCATCTGTCCATGGGATGGCAAGAATACCGGAGTGGTTTGCCATTTCCTTCTCCAGGGGATCTTCTGACCTAGGGATCGAACCCATGTCTCCTGCATTGGCAGGCAGATTCTTTACCACTGTGCCGCCTGGGATGTCTAGAGCTCTTCTACAAGTACCTAAATATCCGGACATTTACTGTAATTAGAATGTAACTGATAAAGTCTCTGTTCTTGGGAGCCAGATAGCCAATCAGACATGGAGAGGAATTCTCTTTAGCCTTCCCTAATGACAAGGATATTGCTTCACTTTGCTGGGTGGCTAGGTACTTCTTGTACATAAACGAATGTATAGTAATGGATCCCCCTTCCCAATTTGAATGCCGTGTATTAAAAAGTTTTGGAAGTTGTGTTTTTCAAACTTGTGTTTTTTCAAAACACCAGTTGGCTTCTGTTCCTCTTCCTGGCTATGGTATTTTGTTTCCATCCCAGTATATTCTTTGTTTATTTTTATTTCTTTTAAGTTTCTTTATTGGCTGCATGACTTTATTACAATTTCCAGGGACTTTAAATCATGTTTTTCTAAATAATTTTAAGCAATTAGGGTTGTTTCACTGAGGAAGGGGCCCTCGAAACTCCTCAAGCCGCTGTTGTTGACATCGTATTTTTGATTGAGTGTGTGTGTGTTTCAGGTGTATTGTTGGGACTCCTTTTTATTTTTAGAACTTTCTTTTACATATGGTAAATGAAGCTGGTAGTGATTTTGGCACTGATCGTTTCCTTTTAAAAAATATGTTTAATGAAATAAATCAGATGAAGACAAATTTTGTATGTTATTGCTCATATGTGTAATCTAAAAAATAAAATGAATAAATATAACAAAGCAGAAGGAGACTTACAGATGCAGAGAACAAACTAGTGGTTACCACTAGTGGGGGCTGGGAAGGAGTGAGCACCCCAGTATATTCTTATATCTCTTGCAATATGGAAGAGAATTCTGTGCTATCTGTGAATGGAGATGGGCGTTTCCCTTGTTTTAAGAACATGGTAATTGGCAGCGAGATACAATTTACTTAATGAACATTACAGAAGAAATAGTTAATTTACTTTGAGACTTACTCTTAAAACTAAGTGTACCCACTGGGAATCTTTTGATCATGATTAAATTAGGAAACCCAGCAGATTTCTTAAGAAACAGGCTGTAATTTGTCAAAGGCTTGAATTTTACATGGTTACTCAAATGGCTTTTTAGCAGACTATAGTTCCATTTAGAACCTGTGAAGGAAATTACAAGGATTTCTAAATGAAATTATTTACAAGAGTGAGGTGTCATACAGGGTCATTTCCTAGTACATTAAATTGAACCAAAGGGCGATTTCAATTTTCCAAATGAAGCTCCTTTAGTGATTTACTAACTTTAGTCTTTGAATTGAATGTGAATGTCCTGTGACAAATTACTGGCTACTAATTGTGTTGATAGGGCACTTAATTACATGGTTCACATCTTTTAAGTTTCAGTCTCCATAATCATCTCAATGAATGCTTTCCTCAGTGTATTTTGCATGTAAAAAGTGTGTAAGAATTCTATTTTTATTTTTCATCATGTTTAGATTCTTTTGACAAATAGTTATGTGCAAATGGAATTTGAAATATTTCTACTTTATTAAAATGATTGACTTGAGAACAAGTTTGGCAGAGTTATTTTGGTCCTTCACATGTGTAACTTTACTTCTGGGGACTTCCCTCATGGTCCACTGGTTAAGACTCTGAGCTTCCATTGCCAGGGGTACAGGTTCGATCCCTGGTCAGGGAATTAAGATCCTATATGCCACCCGGTGTGACCAAAAAATATAAACAAACAAAGCTCAACACTTCACTTCTGTAGGGTGAGGGGTATTGTTGAGAGGAAAAACAGTGAACTGGAAGTTACTGAAAGTTTACTTAAGTGGAAGTTTACTGAAGGTCAAGATGGCTTATCTGTTTGATTCATTCTTACAACAGGTCTATCCAATGTTATAACTATAGCAAGATGTTAATACATTTTTTAAATGATGATGTGATAGTAATCTGTGACTTGCTTCTAACAAACTGTTACTTGTTTATCTTTACTTGCCACACATCTCGATAGGCATCGTAATATACTGTTCTGACTCACTAAATTTTTTGAACCCAGGCCGAAATAATATTTAAAAACTCTTAGGAATATAAGCTAGTTGTACTGGAAAAATGGAATTCAGGTGTTATTTTCATCACATGTGTTTTTAGATGATAGGTAGGATTGAAAGAGCAGAAGCTTTATTCATATTATCCCATTTTCTCTTTCAAGAGATTGAAGTTTGAATAGCCATTTCTCATTTTCTAGTTTGAAATGCTCAAAGTGTCAACTTGTAACAATACAGTGACTCATTAAACTCCTTTTTTTCTTTTAATTAAAAAAATGTAGTATTTGTAAATTAAATCACATGTTGGCGTAAGTTATTAAAGCCATGAAAGATAAAATAGGGTTCTAGAACTCCTCATGATGCAATTTGGATTGTATTGCTCTTTCTATCCTTGAAACAGATCCAAACTGATACTTTTATTACCTAAAGCCACTCATTTTTGATTCCTGTACATGAGGAGGAGAGGAGAGGAGGCAAAAGCAACAGAGGGAAAAAAAATTAGGCCTGTTATCTTTCTACTCCATTATTTCATTTTTATTGTCCTCTCTCATCTACTATGGGACAATTCTGAATTAATTCCTTTACCTACTATATTCTGAGGAGCAGGGTTGATCATGAGAAAGTCACTTGATAGTGAAGAGAGAATAGCATGCTTTCATGTTCCTAATATTTAAGGTACTGGGCCTTGGGCAATTGCTCCCATTCAAACTCAGTGTAGTCCCATATTCTGAATCAAACCAAGAAAGTTTTAAAATTCTTCCAATTTTAAAGAAGAGACTAAGTTCAGAGTAATGGACCAGTGAAGAAGGGATGATACATAACTTTGATTTCCTTGACCCTGGGAAACACTTTATAAAAATATCTGATATTCTGTCTTATAATCATACTGAACTGAATTAGCTGTAACACAGGAGATCTAGGTTTGATCCCTGGGTGGGGAAGATCCCTTGGAGAAGGAAATGGTAACCCACTCCAGTATTCTTGCCTGGAAAATTCCACGGATAGAGGAACCTGGCGGGCTATAGTCCACGGGGTCACAAAGAGTCAGACACCACTGCGCGACTAACACTTTCATTGCTTTCAACTTTCATAAGCATGTCATTTTTCCAGTTTTTTTTTTTAAACTACCTAGATGTTTGAGTTTTTTTTCAGCTTGATAAATGTAAAATTTAAGTTTATAAAGCACCAGTGTAAATAATGACCTAGGTCATTTTGCCTTAGAAATGATTACAGCTGTTTGGTGTAGATTCTGAATATACTTTGGTTGTATGGAAAGATACTTGGAGCACTCCGAGAAAGGTTGACTACAGAAGTTATTACTACCACCTTCTTGTTTCATTATAAGAACCATTTTTCAGTTTGTCTACAATGTAATATTTTGAAGGTGAGTGCAGAAAAAAGATAGAGCATTAGTGAAAATTCACATTTAGAAGCAAAGTTTTAAGAAAAACTTAAAATCATGATTGATATACATGGTTTCTAGTGAAATCTAGTATGAGTAAAATTGGTTTCCTCAGGCTTTACATGAGGAAATAAATCCCCACGATCATGCATATCTTGCCCTAGTCTATTCTCAAAGCCATGCTTTTTGATAACTGGTGTATCTGGACTTGCTCATAGAAAAGGAGCTCCTTCTTCAGGTAGACTGTATGGGAAACCAAATGCTATTTATCATTTATCAGTTGTTGAGACTGGGATTTGACCCAGCAAATAGCTTTTAAATCCTTAATATGTGTTGGGCTCAATGTTAGTTGCTGTGGATAAGAGCAGTGAACAAGACAGATGTGATGACTGCCTTCATGGTACTTACTGGGGTCCCCGTTGCAGCTAAACTCATGCATGAGATAACTGGGACCTTCTGCAGGGGTAGAAACTCTCATCCCCTTTTCCTGGAGGCCGTTATGCCTGGTCATAACCACCCATGTTTGCAGTGGGTACACAGCCTAGGTTCTCACTGTGGTCTCTTATTCCAAAATTTGTTGAGCGTATAAATTACACAGCTTGTTGAACTAATAAATTATACACTTTCAATGAAGAATATTTGAAAACTGGCTTCTGATCTAGCAGAGTAATGGTAAACTCAGGTTTTCACTAATGAGAAATCAAACCTAAAAATCGTTCTATGGTAGAGCAGACTAACTTAATTATGTGTGAATTTGTATATAATTGAGTTATTGAAGTGTGCTTTTAATTTCTTATAGTTTCTAATGGGGCATTATCCTAAATACTGGCTTGCATTGCCTGATAGATACCCATTCACCTAAATGAAACAAATCTCTAAGGTGCTAGAGATCATGACTCACTAAGAAGCAGTTTGATGAAAAGAAAATAGATTCCTCCTACTAATTATCTGAAAATCTTATGGGACAGTGATCAAGAAAAATGACTCTTTTGACAGATAATTATAATGCTGAAGAAGCAAAACATTTGTGTATAAAGTGATCATTATATGAAGGTAAAAGATAACCAGATAACAGATTAATTTATTTTTTTAATCTGTAAATTCTAAATATTAATAGCTATTCAAGGCCTGGTGACTCAGATGGTAAAGAATCCACCTGCAATGCAGGAGACCTGGGTTTGATCCCTGGGTTGGGAAGATCCCCTGGAGGAGGGCATGGCAACCCACTCCAGTATTCTTGCCTAGAGAATCCCCATGGACAGAGGAGCCTGGTAGGCTACAGTCCACAGGGTCACAAAGAGACATGACTGAGCAACTAAGCATATTCAAGGCCTAAAGTAGGGTTGGCCTGCTATAAATCACACTAGATGTCTAACCAGTTGATAAAACACTGATGCTGTAAAATGCTTATAAGGAAGCTTTGGAGCCATGTTTCACAGTGTCTTCAGATGGTCAGTCACCTCCTTCAGAGGATTACTTGCATCAGAATCACTAACATGTAACTTTTTATTAGAAGTGCAGAGTCTTTGTCCTTACCCGACACTATTGAATCAGGAACCCTGGGAGTGAGTAATCAGCCACTTGCACCTTTAAACACATCTTCTGGACAATTCTTGGATACACTGAAACTTAAGAATTATTATTCTAAACCTAGTTGATGCATGTTTGCCTCTCCAATTTGCAGTAAGATAAAAATCTTCAAAGCCCTTGAGTTTGTTTCTTAGTAATGAAGTGGAAATCTGTTTTCCATTAGTGTTGGGAACAGTCCCTTTTCTGTGGATTCTCTCAGCCAATCCATTAATCCATGGGAGCTCCAAGTCTCTTCACTTTGAAGCTGTAGGATGGTATTCTTCACAGTGTGTCCTGCATTTGTTGTTGTTGTCTACTTGCTATGTCTGACTCTTGTGACCTCCATGGACTGTAGCCCACCAGGCTCCTCTGTCCATGGGATTACCCAGGCAAGAATACTAGAGTGGGTTGCCATTCCTTTCTCCACATGATCTTGCTGACCCAGGGATCGAACCAGCATTTCCTGCATTGGCAGGCGGGTTCTTTACTGTTGAAACATCAGGGAAGCCTGTGTCCTGCATTTACCCAGCATCAAATTCACCCCGTGGACTGACTGAAAGTAGGTTCATGATCTTTGGGTCAGGATGTCAGATGATAAGGTGAGAATCTGTTTTCGTGTGTCTTCAGGGCTACCCAGATCTGTTGAAGACCATCCCTGGGATCTGGATAATGACTTCATGGGGGTGAAATGTCTCACTGTTTCCTCACCTTCATCTCCCAGTTCCCTCCTCATTGCTCATTTAAGCAATCATTGCCTGATGACATCTTGGTCTTTCAATTTGATACCTTTCTGTTTTGCTGTTTTGTTTCCTCATTTATCCCTTTTTGGTGTGACTCACTCCATTGCATTCTGTGTAACATGTTTCAGTTGTGAAGCTTTTCACCATATCTACAGGCATAATTTCATTTTACTATTGTCCTCTCCCCAATGCTATTAACAGCTCACAATGACACATCAGTTTGTACTAGAATTATGATAGTAGTTCAAATTTCTTCCTTTTTTCCATAAAGAATTTCCCCAGGACATGAGCTGTATCTTATTTCTCTTTTATATGCCCTGTGTCCAGCATGCTGGATGGCATGAATGACTTCCATTCCACATATATACGTATTTTCTTCTACTCTGGTTTCTATTTCAAGTCTCTGCTTGTACATGGTGGAGGCTTTGTGCAAAGAATATGTTGTCCTTAGTTTAGGAGAAGCTAGGTGAGGCAAATCACATTGGCCATCTTTCAAAACATGGAAGAGAACAAGAAATCCCCAAACTTCCAATGAATGACACTCCATTACTGTTTATAGGTACTAAACTTAAAGTAACAGGTTTATGTTGCTATGTATACCTGTGATCAACCAGTTTAATAAGAATGTGAGGAATACTAAGAAGAAAAAATTGCAGATGAAACATTGCAGTCTAAACACTTGAAGCATGTCTGGCCCTGTGACATAAAATGACTCAACATGTAACTTTTCCTAGTATTTACCTGTATGGGATGAATTATTTCAGATTCTTCCTAATGAGTAATCTCATAGACATCTTCTCCAAGTTCTGCAAGTTTAGATTAGGGATGTTGGGCACTGAGAGAAATTCTAGATAGCATATTGGAAAGTACACAGGATTTTCAGTTGGTGGCTTGTTTGTTTGTTTTTTTAGTTTTTATTCTGAGTGAATTGAACTTAACCAAGTCTCAGTTTTGTGAGCTATAAATGTGGGACAAATTGTAAAGCTCTCCTTGGAGGGGTGTTGTGTACACTATATAATGGGACACATGGGAAGCCTCTGGAATCCTTCACCTGCTTGGATTTTATGAGGCAGTCTTCAGGCTGGCTGATCTTCAGCTTACTGTGGAAAAAAGTCATCCATTTAGACCCATGTCTGGGGAAGGGCTGGAATCCGATGGTCTTGAGTATTACCTGAGGAGTTTCATGACCCTGCTGAATTTTCTTACAATGTGATTATTATCTGATATGCTTTTACTTCTCAAGGAGGAAATTGTTCAAAAATCTGAAATTCTTCTAGTTAACCATTAGGCTTCCCAGGTGACACAGTGGTGAAGAATTTGCCTGCCAGTGCAGGAGATGCAAAAGACACAGGTTTGATCTTGGGGTCAGGAAGATCCCCTGGAGGAGGAATTGGCAACCCACTCCGGTATTCTTGCCTGGAAAATTTCATGGACAGAAGAGCCTGTCCGGCTACAGTTCAAGAGGTTGCGGAGTCAGACATGACTGAACACAGCACAGCAAGCATTCTCTGGGAATCTTGTGCAAGAAAGACTTCATGTGGAACCAGAGTTTTGTGGATACTGAAATTGACAATTGGAAGAAATCATGCATTTTGCTGTAAGAGTTTGTCTCATAACTGACTATCACACTCAAGGAGAATCAGATGTGTCCCTTAAAATAATTTTAAAAGTTAAAAAGCTAGATTCATATGCCAGCTAAATTCAGATAGCATCTGTGTCCTTTTAATACTGTATAAATGGTTGCACTTTCCAATCATTTACCATTTTTCTCTGGCTTAATTTAACTTATGCCTTAGGTTATACATGTTCAGTTTAATCTGTAATAACCTTCTTGAAAGAATACTGAATTAGAGTAAGTGCTAGTACATGTTTCACTTGTCTGTTTCTTAATCCTTTGATGAATTTAATCCTTGTGAATTTCATGCGTTTTAACACTGTTTCACAGAGACCCTTGTGTTTTTATGTTTCCTGACCATTTGCTAAGTACTGAAGTATTTTTGTACCATAGTAACAATTTCTAACTGCCTGATCTTCGGTCTCTTTCCCACTGAAAGGCTCACCTCTTGATGCATTTTAAATGGTTTTCCTACATTTATCAATAATTCCCTCTAATAGTGGTAATCACATTATTTTCTTTATTCTCATTAGGATTAGCATTTCCTCCTTTGCCATATATGACATTTTCTCCATTTTTTGGGAATGTTACAGTTAATTACATTTTAAATGCTTAAGCAACGTCTCCATAGCTTAAAGAGGCAAGATGTCAGGGGAGCAGGGGTAAGACATTTTTAACTTTTATTTCTCGCACTAATGCTCTTGTTGAAAACATTTTTTCTAGTTTAAATGATTTCTGTGTGTTTGATGAAACTTACCACAGGCAGCATCAGAAAAACATCATTCCTCCTTCGCTCTAACAAAGCATTATGTAACTCCTTTGATTTCTCTCAGAGGGAACTGAAGGACTATTTTGTGTATTTGGAAAACCATAATCCTATATTTTCAAAATATAAATGGTGTGTTCAGTAGTAGAAGAGCTGAAATGTTAGATCTATAGGAGCAATTTTCAATCTGTGAACAATTAATCAGAATATTGAGCAATAGAAATCGGCTTTTTTTTTTTCTATGACAAAAATGTCACTGGAGTTGTATGAAATGTAGATCAAAATGTAATGCACAAGAGGCTCAGCAGGAAATAGAACTGGCTAACAAAAGAGGGAGAGGAGCTATTCAGGCCAGGGATGCATGACTTAGCCATGTCATTATCCTAGCATAGGAGAGACTGAGATTTAGACAAGGCTACATACACTGCATTGGATATTTTAATTTTACATTGATGATAGTGTGGTTAAATTTGTATATGTGTGGCAATATAATTTTCAAAATCTGTTGTTAAGTAGAATTGAGTCTTGGCTGAAGAACCTAGCCAGAGGAGCAAAAGGATGTAGTTGAGGTGGTAGGAAAGACTAGTGCTACTCAACACAAGGCCCAGGGAGCAGAGCCGACTCTAATCTACTCGAGGGAGCAAAGATGAGCCAGAAAACCTTCAATGACTAAAGAAAAGTGGGGTGCAAGGGCTCAGAAATGGATGTTCCTAACGCATGTAGATGGAGCCTCAGATAGCAGCTCCCTGTTGATCCTGTGTGGGCAACTGGCCAGAAAGGGGAGAGAGAGGAGAGAGAGCATGTGTGTGTGTGTGTGTGTGTGTGTGACATAAAAGCAGGAGTGCCTTCTCACACTGGGAGAAGGAGGCTGAAGAGCTGACTTAATCAGGAAACTTAATATTGGGTAAAAGAAAAAAGCTAAAAAAAACTATTGCTTTTTTTTTTTATTCTCTCTTTCTCTTTTTTTTACTTTCAACCTTCCATGAAAAAGTGAAATGTCAAAGTACTAGTCCTTCACCATGTCCAACTCTTTAGCGACTCCATGGACTGTAACCTACCAGGCTCCTTTGTCCATGGGATTCTCCAGGCAAGAATATTGGAGTGGGTTGCCATTTCCTTCTCCAGGGGATCTTCCTGACCCAAGGATAGAACCCAGGTCTCCTGCATTGCTGCTGCTGCTAAGTCGCTTCAGTCGTGTCCGACTCTGTGCGACCCCATAGACAGCAGCCCACCAAGCTCCCCTATCCCTGGGATTCTCCAGGCAAGAACACTGGAGTGGGTTGCCATTTCCTTCTCCAATGCATGATAGTGAAAAGTGAAAGTGAAGTCACTCAGTCCTCTTGGACTCTTAGCGACCCCATGGACTGTAGCCTACCAGGCTCCTCCGGCCATGGGATTTTCCAGGCAAGAGTACTGGAGTGTATTGCCATTTTCTTCTCCCCTGCATTGCAGGCAGATTCTTTACTGTCTGAGCCACCACGGAAGCCCTCAATCTTCCATAGCTTCCTAAACTTGTTTAGGAAAGACGAGGGCAGAGGGAAAATCAGGGGAAGCAGGGATTGGATCAGATCAGTAAAAGCATAGGAAGCTCAGTAATTAAATGAGTTAGCATGCTGTCAGTCACACCTGACTCTAGGACCTGGGCAACAGACTCATTTCTAGAAAGAAACAGCCATCAGGAGGTAGGGACTGATATATTATGAGTTAAAATGTTTGAGAAGAACTGAACCATCTGTAGTGTGCCAGAAGTATCCTTTAGTTGATGATAAAACTAAATAGGATGAGTAAGACTCTTGACTTGTTCTTACTAAGACAAGATTATATGAGGGTACTCAACTATATTCACTGCCTAAATTCAGGCTAGATGTCCACCTGGGCAGAAGGTAGTCTACACAATGTGACAAGGGAGGAGCCCCTGACACTGACCGGTTATACAACATGCCTTGCGGTCTTCTGAGCTATATATATTAAAAGACAAACACATAGCAAACCTACTCATAAACTGTTATACTGAATTCTCTCAACCAAAATTAAATAAATGGCATGAAGTTTATTGAAATGTTTATGCTGAAAGAGTGTTTTCTAGAATTGCCCTTGAGAATTTGGAATCATTAAGAATCACATCTACAAATACTTCAAGTGGTTGGAGTAAAATAACTAAGTGGTAATAATAGCTTTCTGACAGAGACACTGGATGTGGTATGGAAGGTGCTCAGCCTTTCTTATGGTCCAACTCTCACACCTGTACATGACTACTAGAAAAACCATAGCTTTGCTTATATGGACCTTTGTCAGCAAAGCGATGTCTCTGCTTTTTGATATGCTGTCTAGGTTTGTCAGAGCTTTTCTTCCAAGGAGCATGTGTCTTTCATGTCATGGCAGCAGTCACAATCCACAGTAATTTTTGGAGCCTAAGAAATTAGGATCTTAAAAGAAAATTCTGTAGGAATTATCAATGTGAGGTTGATATAATTGATTTCGTATTTGTATACTCACTATTTCCAAAATGGGCATGAGTTAATTTACAGGAAGTCACATATATTTAAAAAGTAGTTCCCCTGGTGGCTCAGATGGTAAAGAATCTATATCCCTGAGTTGGGAAGATCCCCTGAAGAAGGAAATGACAACCCACTCCAGTATTCTTTCCTGAAGAATCTATGGACAGAGGATACTGGCAGGCTACAGTCCATGGGATTGCAGAGTCTGACACGACTGAGTGACTAACACTTTCACTAAAATATATACGTAAAAGCTGTATCTGTCTTCTGAAGGTGAAATTAGCACTTGTAATTATTAGAGGGAAAAAGTAAGTCTGAGCTGTACAACAACCACAAAAAATTATATTTTGTAAAGAATTGTTCAAATAAAAAGAAATGCAATGCTTTGGAAATTTTTTCCTCATTTCAAACCCTTAAAAATTTATATGTAACAAGGGATCTTATACAAGACACATGCAGCATATTAACTAGGTCTCCAAAAAAAATTCAATAGCAAATGGGCATTTTGTTGCTGTTGTTGGTGTAATCAAACTCAGACTTTTCTGCATGAGGTTCAGCTAATGACTTTCTAGTGTACCTTATTTCAAGGGCAGGGCTTAGGACACGTAGCTGTGTGCTTCTCTGGGTTTCCTAGTAGACAGTTTTCTGTAAATGTAATTTCTCTCAGTTGGCCTATGAGAAGCATCAAGGCAAGGCCATGCTCTGAGGTGAGACCTCATGCTGTGTGTGGTGTGAAGAGCAATCTTACCTCCCCGCCCCCCAGCCCCAGCATCCCCCTGCCTCCTTAGGGATCACCATGAGGACCTTGACTGGCCTCCTTAGGTTCACTCACCTGCTTCAATCCATTTCCCACACAACTACAGGCATCTAAGATTCAAGTGGTATCATTTCAATGACCTGTTTAACATCCTTCCCTGGTTTCCCTGGGGCTTCCTGTGAAAAGAAGCCCTTTATGTCTCTGCCCTCTTCTCCAGGAGTATCTCTCCCCGCTCCTCTCCTCCCCTCCCCACCTTCTTGAAGTTGTGGCTCCAGCTACACGGAAGCGGTTGGTATTTCCTAGAGAGATGCAAGCCATTCCTTGCATTTATATGTGCATTTCTCCTGCCTGGAAATTCCTGATCTCCCTAACTTCCACTGTAGCCCTCTTGTTTATTCCTTCAGAGATGCCCAGTGCTCAGGCGGTGACCTTGAGCTCCTTTGCTCCTGGGTGAACGCCCACTGCTCTGTGTCCGCTTACGTCATAGCGATGCTGGAACCCCTGCGTTACTGACATCCTGAGCTGGAATATAAACCCTCAGGGCCGGACTCCTCATCCCCCCTTGGTATAGGCTATACCTCCCCTACATCTCGCATAGTATGTGCTCAATGTGTTTTTCAGAACAGAACTAATCTTAATGATCTTTGAATTCCGGCAGTGGTATGAGAGTCGGTTGCATAAGACATGCTCAAAAAATGGAACACCTGTTGAAGGCATAGGGGTTGTTGATTGAATAAGAATGTTATACCTGTAAGTTTGATAGATAAACTTTTTGATAAAAAGGTTTGATATATAAATTTTTTGATTAAAAAAAAGAAAAATTCTAATCTCCCTTCATGGCAGAACAGAGAGCTAATGAGTGAGCAGGCAAGGCCAGGGGCATTCTGAAACTGTCTGAAGTATTTGGTTGAGTCTCCAGCAGTAAGTGTAGCCTGGAAATGAAAAGATGCATAAGCACTCCCTGAAGAAACAGTCCTCATCCTTATTCCTGAAGAATGGTTATTGTCGATATCACTGATGTCTGTGACATTAGTAAACAGATCTCTGAGCCTGACAAAATTCATAATATCTTTGATCTTGACCCAGTGCTTTTAAAATACAGCTTTGCATTTTTTACTTGCTCAGGAATGAAAGTCTGAAAGCTCACTGACTCCGGACAAAATACAGTTTTGCTTCTGGAAGAAAGCAAGGTGCTTTTTGAGATGAATTCACAGTACTGGAATATTATTTCTGTACTTGTTATCCTTTGGAGAAGTTGGAGCAATCATGAACTTGAGCTGTACCATTATTGAAATTAAGTAAATACAAATGTTTAAATTATATAATAGTATAGCACACTCATTAAATTTCACATTGACTTTACTTCTCAGATAATCTGGTTTGGAAAAATGGTAAACAATGCAATCAGAAACTGTGTAAGAAAATTTGAGAAACAAAAGCCATACTTATGTTATTTAAATAATTTAGGAAATATCTAGGTGACTATACATTTATATACATTTAGGTGGCTACATGAATGGAAAATTGAGAATAAATACTTTTACCCTACTGATTTTTTTAATGAAAAAAAATGTCATAAAAATTTATGTCACACTCATCACATGTGACATATAGGTAAACACAGTAATTTTAAGGTTTTATGTGATCATTTCTACTTATCAGTAAATATGACACCATGTAATAAAGTTTCTTGAAAAAACAATATGGAACTAGAGGATGCAACAACTTAGTGGGAAATCAAGCATTGAATAATAGAAGCAAGTTTTACTGAAATACTTTTCATTGTCTTTATAAAATTATTTCCATGATTTGCATGTTTTACTTGGACAGTTTGATTAAATGGGAGAAATTTGGGGCTAAATTATTTTTATATTTGAAATGGTGTTAATAACTTTCCATATGTTGATTATTACAGTATCAAGACAGATTCTTGAATTTGAAATAGCAACAACTCTGTATCAAACTTGTTAAAATGATGTAAAGGACTTTGTATATTTTTCTCCGTGTCAAGCATGTCTATTTGCTTTCTCAGTGATAACATTCTCTTTGGATGAGACCTGGATAGACTGTCTAATGGCAGGAAGGGAGCAGAGAGAATGTTAAACAGGAAAGGACTGTGGCAGACGGAGCTGACCAGAAGCAAGATGTAGTGTAAAACTTAAGTTCCTAAAGATTTTCCGTGTTTCCGGACAATATCTTTCTTGGGTTGCCATATAGAATATTCGCATTTAATGAAAATAGTTCACTAATCACTTATTTATACTCAAAGATTGAAGTGATTTACTCTTGGAGCCCAGACAGATTACCTCTCTTTTACAGTTTCTACCATGATTCACAGGAAGATTCTGTGAAATTAACTGTTCTTTCCTTTTTATTGTCATGTATCAGATGGATATGAAGTTCTAATCATGAGACACGTATTTGAAAATATGCATAGACTAAAATGACGTCGGAGTGGTGTGACTTTTAACTTGGCAAACTGCGATTTCACGTAAGTCACACTCTTAGTGACGCAGTGTGGGGCAGGCAGCAGTGGAGCGCACGCTATCGAATGACACGCCTTGGGTGGGTGCCCAGCGCGGGCTCTTATTGCCTCTCACACCATGGACAATGCACTTGGTCTTTCTGACTCTCAAATTTGTCTGTAACATGCAGATGGCATTAGTAATTCTCAATTCACAGGCTTCTACGTGATTGCATGTGGTAATATATGCACAATGGTCAGAATATTGTATTGCTCATAATAAGTGCTACATTGTTAACTATTTCTATGAATAAGTCTTAGGATGGACCTCAGTTGTGCAAAAATCATCCTGGTAACATTAGACAAGGTTGGGTGGGAAAACACAACACAATAACTCGTGTTAATACTGAAAGAGGATTCCACAGTTTCTAAAGAGTGTTATAAAGGAAGATGTTATTTGTGTAAGTCAAATAGTGGCACATAACAAGAGGTCTCCTTCTTAAACAGGAAAAGGTAGAAATGTGACAAGAGAAAGAAAAGTGAAATAAAGCAAGGAAAGCCTGGAGGAGAAAATTCATGCGACTCTTGGAAGGAAGTTAAAGACTTATTAGGTGAATTTAAAGGAATGGGGGAAAGTGAAAGAATAGGAAAAATCTTAATCAGAGATGAGTATAAAATTTTTTCTTATTTGATGAAAAGGACTTAGGCATGTGGAGGATCTATAAAGATGAAAGTATGTACCTTTTTTTTTCTGATTGTAAGTCAAAGGCTCACTTCTGAAATGGGAGTGCATAGCATAGGGCCCCATGGCTTTGGGAGGAATAAAGGCTTTTTTTAAAAAAAACTTCTATTTTATTAGGGTATAGCTGATTAACAATATTGTGATAGTTTCAGATGAACAGTGAAGGGACCCAGTCATACATATGCAAGTATCCCTTCTCCCCCAAACCCTGTTCCCATCCAGGCTACTATATAACTTTGAGCAGAGTTCCGTGTGCTACACAGTTCGTCCTTGTTGGTTATCTGTTTTAAATATAGCAGTGTGTACATGTCCCTCCCAATCTATCCCTTCTCCCCCTGGCAACCATAATTTCATTCTCTAAGTCTGTGAGTCTCTAAGTAAATTCATTTGTATCATGTAAGGGATGTCACACAATAAGGGATGTCACATATAAGGGATGTCATACAATGTTTCTCCTTCTCTGTAATTTACTTCACTCAGTATGACAGTCTCTAGGTCCATCCATGTTACTGCAAACGGCTTCATTTAATTCTCTTTAATGGCTGAGTAATATGGGCAGAATAAAGGCTTCTGATCTCTTCTGCTTCAGAATTCCTCCAAATTGTCAACAGGGAGGGGGAGGTGGAGTGTCGAAGGAGGGTTTCCTGGAATCTCACAAGTCTGCCCTAACTTGTCTCGAAAAGAGCCAAGCCCAATGCTATAACCCCTTCTGGGTAATTTCAGGTTGGCTGCATTTGAGAAGAAAAGTTTGACATTTTCAAAGCAGGAAATCAGATAACTTGACCTGATTTTCAAGGCAAATGATTAATAAACTAGTCATGCTGTTGTGTTGAAGCTCTGTTAAGATAGATCATCTTTATGTCTCTTGGCTACCAGGAAGCACGAACAGATTTATGACACTAACTTTCTGGTACCGTGTGCATAATTATTCCTTCTCCAACACAGGCTGAGCTCTGACAGCCCTTAACTAAGGTGGAGAACAATATGTAATATTTCTCTGGGAATATATTAGGAAACTAGTTTTCTAATTAGAGAAACTGCTCTTGAAGTCAGCTATTGGTTGTTAAAGTTGGATTCAGAGATGGGAAAATAGCTTGATTAGTACATCCAAATAAAGTCACCAGTCCTCTAAAAGAAAATTAATTTCTATTTTTTTATCATATATATGGATTTTTGAGGGAGTAGAATGGCTGACTTCATACAGATAATGCCGAGACAGGAGGCCAGAGTAAGGCATCTTTCCTGGAGGTGATGAAAACACAAACGTGTAGAATAGATTTGAGTAGGCAGTACTGTCACCCCACTGCTTGAGAAAAAACACCAGTACCCTTCCCCACAAGTATCACCAAAACATCACGGGATACATTTGGATCCTGGAAATTAAGATTTGGTGGATTATTTGGCTTCCACTTTGTCTTTGTTTATCAAAATATATTATAGGAAAGGAATAAAAACTGACATTTTGAATGAACTGCTTAGTCAATTACTTCTCCGAATCAAAAGCACTTAATAGTTTCTTTAATAACAGTCCAATAAACAACCTGATACTGAATTTATTGTACGATTCCTTCTGTTATCATGTTTTATATTATTTTAAATTATAGAAGCATACATTATTATTCCTTTTATTACGTTAATTTCACATGAGTTTGCATGAAGTGGACCACACTGACATATATTAGCGTATATTCTGATTTGCCATCTAAAATAGTACCCTTTCTGAATAATCATCAGATAACAATGTTTGTACAGTAAATTCTGCATATCACTGAATTTTCTGCTAGTAATTTTTGGCCTGAACATACTAGATTCTCAAAGAAGACGAGTTGTATTTTACAAATCTCATATCAGTTATCTTGCCATATGAGGGAGCAGAACAAGAAGAAGAAGGGGTCCTTGATTATGGGGAGCAACATACTCACTTAATAAGGCACAGGACTAGGTTTTGGTTGCTGAAAATAGTGCCCAAAAAAGCCAATACATTGAGATGGAGTTGAGATAATTCTCAGTATCAGGAGGTACAATGCTGATACGAAACTCCAAAGGGATGTAGGTTTAAATGTTCAAATAGCTAGACTGAGTTTAGAAATATAGCTGTAACTACTGATTAGTTCCAGTATTGTGCTCTATTAGGACCATTCTGGCTTTGGAGCAAGAGTTGGCTTGATAAATTTATAAAATAAAACACTCTTTTGTCATCATTAATTTACATGTAGAATTTGAAGATAATAGTTTTTTAAGAGCACTTTTAAAGCATACACAAAATACTGCTAAAACAGTACTGTGGGAACCCATAAATACAGTAGGTCAATCAGATAAACCTGTAACTTGATATATTTGCACTGTTTGACCCAAGGAAGGAAAGGAATGCCTTGTAAACTATCCTGACTTACAAGGAGGTAGATTTCCCTTCAATAAAGGAAAATATTTTAATAATTGAAATTGTCAGGAATGAAAAGCGCTGTGTTGTAAGGTGGCATTTAGTGGGGTTTATAATGTAGTTCAAATGACTGTAGTTGGGAATGTCGTGGAGGGTGGCTTTCTGGATCTTTATCTGTACCTCTCCACTTTACTATTCTGAGGCTTTCAGTTGAGTTGAATTTTTTAAAAGATTAATTTTAAATTAATCTTAATTTTTTTCTGCTAGTCTCTTAAAATATCCTGTCTGGTACCCCATCTTAAATGCCATAGAAAAACATGTCATTTTATGTTGATAACTTCGATGTAACATAGTGGATTTTGCAGTAATTGTGATCACTGGAGCAAGACTGAACATTTGTGCTGTACTGTAACCGTCACTGAGATCAAGGGAGAACCAAACCTTTGTGTGGCTTATGTGTCCATCTCCTTGCTTTTCTCTGTTTTGGGTCTCCTCAGTCATCAGCTGTAAAACCAACCACAGGCCCGGCTAGCACACCCTGGCCAGAGCAAGGTGGAGACAAAACATATTCACAGATACTCTGTCTGGGGGCCTGATCATTCTGTGACTCCTTTGCTGCCAACCAGACCTGGAATCCAGGGCTGAGCCCTAGGCCTTGTGTAGAGGCTTCCCTTCTGTCTTCTCTCCTAACCTCTCACTTTGCATAGTCCTCTTTATGAATGAAGTCCTGGAGCAAAAGCAGCCTGGGACTGCCTACATCCTGCCAGCTTGCTCCCTAGTAGTTCCCATGTGACAAAGGATTCCCCAACATCTCAACTAACTTTATAATAGAACCTCCTGAGATCCACATCTACCCTACATCCCTTTGGAGTGTTGTGTCAGTATAATTTCTATTTTTTTAAACTTTTTATTTTATGTTGGAGTATAGCTGATTAACAATGTGATAGTTTCGGGTGGACAGCAAGGGGACTCAGCCATACATATTAATTTCTATTTTAATCCACTTGACATCTTTTGAAGAAAGACACTGTCACTTGATAAGTTTACCCACCAAGCTACAATACTGCAGAGGCAGTGCTGGGTTCCAGAGTTACATTTAAGAAATACCGTAGTCTTGACATTCGGTAAGCTAGATTCACGTTGTTTTCTCCAGTCATCATTTTTCCTTCACAAACTAAGGTTTCTTTTTAGCTAATGGAGAACTAACAGGGAGCCTCATGGAAAAGCCTTTCACTCCCCTCAAGTAAATACCCATGCTTCATGCCATTTCAGCCACTAATCCTATTCCTCAGTTTTCATAGTTTGATATTCAGATAAATAGTTCCCATTGATGGAATAGGGCCTGGCAACAGATTCTGTCCCATGTTATTGTTCAATACAGATCATCTGAAGATACAGGTCTTGAAGAAATAGTTCTAATGGTATGTTTTTCATTCTATAGTAAGCTGGTAGGAGGTAAAGAATTAAACAGGCACACATTTCTGATGTGCTGAGTCATAGTTCTAAGTAGTTTCCTGGAGAAGGGCTATGCCTTGATGAGTAGCTTGTGCCAGCCATGAAGTGACCACATAATTTATTGTATAAAATGGGAAATTCTTGAGAGTAAAAGAGATGCTATTAATAATTATGCTGGACAAAAGAAGTAAACCAACTGTTCTAGATAAATAAATGGGGTATGTGTTGACCTTTTGTCCAGATGGAAGCCAGGAATTTCTTTCATTCTATCATTATAAACTCCTTTGCTATCGTTATAATTTTGAGCTCAAGGATTAAAATGGTGCCCCTATATTTGCTTATTAATTGTATCTCTAGAACTCTGAAGGATCAGATGATAAAGAATTTGGCTGCAATGCAGGAGACCTGGGTTCTATCCCTGTGTTGGGAGGAACCCCTGTAGAAGGAAATGGCAACCCCCTTCAGTATCCTTTCTTGGAGAATTCCATGGACAGAGAAGCATGGTGGGCTAGAGTCTATAACTGTAGGCTGAAGCATGGTGGGCTAGAGTCTACAACTGTAGGCTGAAGCATGGTGGGCTACAGCTTGCAAAGAGTTGGACAAAACTGAGTGACTAACACTGAAATGGAAGCCAGATTTACAGAGCATATCACATCAAATAATGAATTTGTAAGAAGACCCTGTATAATCTAAACTAGACATTTTTAACTTTGACATTTGTGTAGTTTAATTGCACATATATACACATATGTGAAGTTAGGCAGTTTAGTGTGAAGAACTTGGCCTTTGGAGTCTGAAGAACCTTTGTTCACATCTTCATCACCATATAGTTGGGTGACCATGGGTAAATTGCAGTGCTTCACTTGTAAAATGGTTGAAAAATACCTACAGTGTCAAACAGATGAGTCCAATGCCAGAAATATACAGCCCTCTATATTAACTATTTTTTATAGTTGATATGCCTATCTAATAGTTGTGATTAAGGAATTTGCCTAAAATTTTATTAGATTAAAATAATTCTGAGGCTTCAATGTAATGACTTTACTTTGGTGGTACCAATGTTGAAAGACATGGGACAAGGTACCTTCTCCAAAGATGTATAAGCCAAATGAAGCCCCCCACCCTGCTAAAGATGGTAGCAAACATGAAACAGTGTTTTTAAGAAAATCTCACTTGCCTGACAGATGGCTTTCGCAAAGGCCATGTTTTAGTTGAAACATTCACTTTCATTTTGGCAGAACTAAAACTTTTCTAGAGCTGGCTAGATCCGCATCATGTCAGAAACAATCTCTTTTGTTACAAAATAGACCCCTACCATTTCCCTTTGAAAAATAAGTAGGGTGGAGGACAACTAATTGGATTTGTGCATGTGTCCAACCTTTGTGCATGAGCAGTCTTGCAGTGGTCTCACAAGATAGTTTGGCTCATGCAGTGTATGAAACCTGTTTCTTAACAGAGTCAGTTGGGTAGGGAATTGTTATGCACATTGATACTCAAATCTGGAAAACACATGATGTTCAAAATATGGCAAAGTATAACTTTTTTTTTTTTTGTCTAGCTTTGAAAAAAGATTCTGAACTAATACATCAGATTTGATTCTTTTCCTACCTATGGATGTATGGTTACAGTGTTACACTTAACTGGTCTATATGATTCTGATGAGAGAATTGATAATTTTCTCTAATAGAACATCCTATGTGCCATGCTTAGAGGGGTCTCACAGTAATTAAAGAGAAGAATTAGCATACATTGTGCAGTGGTTCTTAAAGGTAAGCAGGTATCAAAATTACCTGTAGTGCTTAATGAAACACAAATTATTCAACAACTCTTGCTGAGAAAACTGGATATTCACATGCAAAAGAGTGAAGCTGGAGCCCTATTTCACAATATATATAAAAATAAATCAAAATAAACTAAATGAGCTGAAGTTATAAAAACACTTAGAATAAACCTTAGACATAAATCTTTTTGGCATTGTGTTAAGCAGTAGTTCCTTAGGATACCAAAAGCATAAACAATAAAAGAAAAAAGAGAAGCTGAATAATATAAAAATTAAAAACACTTATGCTTCAAAGAACACTATAAATAAAGTTGGGAATCCATAGAAATGGGAAAAATTTTGCAAGCCTAATTATATCTAGTAAATTTATACCTAATAAGATCCTTGTGGCTAGAATTAACATAACTCACTAAAATGCAACCCAATTAAAGAATGGACAAAGAGCTTGAATAAACATTTCTCCAGAGAAGAAATACAAATAACCAATAAGCACATGAAAAAATATTTAGCATCATTATCCATCAGGATAATTCTAATCAAAACACAGTGTGATACCATTTTACACCTACTGGGATGTCTAGAATCAAAGTCAGATAAGAAGTATCAGCAGTGATGTGGAGAAGTGAGAGACCTCCTACACTTCTGGTGGAAATGTAAAATTGTATAGCTTCTTTAGGAAAGAGTCTGGCATTTCCTCCAAAGATTAAACATTTACCATATGATCCAGCAATTCTACTCCAAGATATGTATACTAAAGGAAGAAGAAAATATGTATCCATACAAAAATTTGCACATGAATGTTCATAGCAGCATTACTCATAATAGCCCCCAAATGGAAACAGTCCAGCTATCCATCAGCTGATGAATGGATAAATTAAATGTGGTATATCCATAAATGGAATATTAATAAAAAGAAATGAAGCTCAGATGCATGCTGCAACAAGAATGAACCTTGGAAACATTATGCTTAATGAAAGAAGTCATGGGAGGTGACATATTGCCAGATTCTATTTATAATAAATGTCCAGAAAATATAAATCTGTAGAGTCATGAAATACATTTGTGGCTGGCAAGAGGCAGGAGGATGAAGGGATTTTGAGGGATTGTGATTGAGGGCCAACAGGGTTTTTTTCAGATGATGCAAATGTTCTAAAATTGTGATAAAAATTGTGCAACTTTGTATAATACACTGAAAGCCATTGAATTGTATACTTTAATGGGTGAGTTGTATGACATGTGATTAAATCTCAAAGCTATTTATAAACACACACTTTGTTGAACTGCACCTATGTGGACTAGTCAGTATGTGTGAAGAGTAGTCAGACCATTCACACATGTAGGGAATTCCCAGGTACTATTGCCAATATGCTGGTATTGGTATTGGTATTGTGGTATTATTGACCACAGTAGGAGAAGCACTGCAGTAGAGATTTATGACCTTGGATCACCAGGCAGCTTGAAAAATTCTCAATGCCTAGGATTGAGTCAGTATCTCTGGGGTTGGGGCCCAGCTGATTCAAATGAATGCACAATAGAGGATAAAACCCCTGACAAACCAACACCAGTAGTTATGGGAAAGGATGGGTAAAACATATAAGGAAGAGAGATCTGGAGTCCCAGGATGTAAGTGGGTACCTTATAAATGACAGTATTCTGAAAAGCCTCCACTTACAGCTATTTCTCCTAAGAAAATACATAATTCAAACTGGCTTGATAAATATGTTGACATTTCAGCTCTCACTTGGAGCATTAAAATACCTCAAATGCAAATAACATCCAATGCAGTCTTAAGGTACATACTTCAGGGTGCTCCAAATTCTTTTCATTGTAGGGATTTAAGATTTTATGGGGTCTCCTCCTTATGTAAGAGCTCCTACATCAGAACGGTATCTGATTCTGCTGTTTTTCTTATCATATAAACAGACAGACTCCTCCTCAATTCTTAAAAAAGAATTTAAGCAAAAAAAAAATTGGAAGCAATTACAGCATTAATTACTATCATGCCCATTATCATCATTTTCCAGATGTTCAACCCAGGTATGCCGCCCAAACAAAGGTGTACTCAGATTGTACAAGCAGGGACTCACTTGGCTTGGCAGTGGCAAGCTGGAAAGCCAGTGGAGGCAGTAACCGATTCCAAGAATAAGGTGCTGAGGCAGGGATTGGCACTCAAACCTAGCGTGAAGGAAAGGTTAGGACATGACATTCAGACAAGCAGACTGGAGTAAGCAGGTGAGTTTGCATGGCAGCAGATGTACATAAAGTCTGATGCATAGTAAGTCCTGCCAGCTCTGTGTTCTGGTTTAAGGCTGATG
This sequence comes from Cervus canadensis, assembly GCF_019320065.1. Lineage (NCBI taxonomy): Eukaryota > Metazoa > Chordata > Mammalia > Artiodactyla > Cervidae > Cervus > Cervus canadensis. The sequence continues at coordinate 19,462,593 of NC_057388.1, forward strand.
GGTTTGCAGGGCCGAGCAAGATTCGGTTCTGTAAGTGCAGAGGAATGCAGTGGGAGGTCAAGTGCTCTGGAGAGTCCCCAGATTGCCCTGAGCTCCTCTTAGCCCCACCTTTGCCATTATTGGGCTTCCCTGGTGCCCAGACAGTAAAGAATCCGTCTGCAATGCAGGAGACCCGGGTTTGATCCCTAGGTTGGGAAGGACATGGCAACCCACTCCAGTATTCTTGCCTGGAGAATCCTGTAGACAGAGGAGCCTGGTGGGCTACAGTCCATGGGGTTGCAAGGAGTGGGACACGACTGAGTGACTAAGAAGCACACACGGGAACCTTCTTAGAATGGTAAACCTTAAATGGAGTTAATATTGATAGGCCTATCATAGTGACTTTAACTTAAATCCAGATTTGCCATGAAAACATGAGTTCACAGAATGCAGATGAATAAATATTTACTAGATTATGGATGGGCTTTTCTGGTGGTTCAGCGGTAAAGAATTCACCTACAATCCAGGAGCTGCAGAAGCTGCAGGTTTGATCCCTGGGTCAGGAAGATCCCCTGGAGGAGGGCATAACAATCCACTTCAGTATTCTTGCCTGGAGAATCCCATGGACAGAGGAGCCAGGCAAGCTACAGTCCATCAAGTCACAAAGAGTCAGATACAGCTGAAAAAGCTTGCACACAGGTTAAGGATTTCATTCACAGGATACCCTGAATGTAAATAATAACTATCTATAGTTTACTTTTTTCTGTTGTATGTTATTCAGAATTCTTTTTCTTATACTTGGGGCTTCACTAGGTTATGAATCTGAGCCAACCCAGGAGAAAGTTGGGAGCAATTTTAATGGGGTCGTCTTTTCATACACATGGGTTAGACTTCTAATCTAGACTCAAAGTGAAGAGACATATTCAGATTCTCCTGTAGGATTTTGAGAATCTTAATAAACCTCTGATTTAAAATATGCATAATTAAAGAGAGAAAATATATCCCTGATACATCTTATTTTAAGAAATTACTGATGTTTGGAATCTTCTGTCTCTGAAGACCATCCTTTCTCTCTCTCTCTCCCTTTCTTTCTATTTTTCAAAGCCTCTTGAAGTTGATGAGAATTCACATTTATAGTTTACACATAAAATAAACATCAAATGTGTCTTATGTGAAATAGGTATAGAACTGGTTTAAAAGCTTAAAATATGCCACATAACATGTAAATTAGCACAATGATGAACATGTGGCTATCACCAAGTGCTTAAAGGCTTTTCTCTGGGAAGAGGAAAACTGGCAAGTAGGTTTTAATTGTGAACAAAGTTTCTAAGAAGTAGATTTACTTGCACAGATGAGCAGAGATTAAAGAAGCTCGTGAGGCATATATGTCACCTTCCATTACTGCTCTAGGAAATCACTGACTCTGGGTTGATCAAAGGTCACAATGGGAGGAGAGAAGCATTGATGAAAGTATCAGGGGTTCTCATTCTGACTTGATACTTAATGATTACATGCTAAATTAATATTTAAACTAACTTTATACAAGAAACACAGTGGGGGTCAGCTAAACTATTCTTAAATTCTTGTTTTAGATCCCATGTTTTGAAAAGTCTTTTGAAGTGCAGTTTTTGCTTACTGTTTCCTGTGTGATACTAGTTGTTCAGAGAGGTTACATTATCTTACTTAGTGTAAGTTATTTATAAAGGCATACTGTAAGGTTTGACAAAGGTGAGGTATGGATGTGTGGGACGTTAACTATGGAGAAAACAAAAAATACTGAGAATGACTATATTTTTGCATAGTATTTTGCTTTGCTTTCCTAAGCAGAGACTCACTCTTAGATCAGAAGAAATGTAAGGACATTAATTTTCTTTTTTGAGATTGTATAAATTATAGTGAAAATGAATAATACTAACAACAATCAAGGATTTTGAAAGGAACAAGGCTTCAAGAGTAGAGTTTCCTAAAGGGTTCAAGAAATAACTAGGTACAAAGTTTTTGACAAAGAACCATATAATTATGGAATATTTGGTATTCATCCATTCATTTAGTCAGTTATTCAGTGTCTATTGAGGTCCTATTAGAAACCAGTTCTAGTCAAACTTTCCTTATTTTATAGAAGAGGAAATTAAGGTACCAAGAAGTTAAATATAAGCAGATCATCTTAACTGATACATTTGCAGTTTAAAAACCATATCCATTATTTGCAATAAATCTTAGTTTTAAGTCAGGGTCTTGTCTAGATTTTGAAGATGGAGAGATCAAAATTCTCAAGGATGGCAAATTAACTAAAATTACAAAGTTGTTGAAATGTAAAGTTGTAACTAAATTCAGGGCTTAATGACACGGGTAATCATTTACCCATATTTATTGTGAGTTTGGGGCTTCCCTGGTGGCTTAGTGGTAAAGAAATCTGCCTGCTAGTGCAGGAGACTCAGGTTTGATCCCTGGGTTGGGAAGATCCTCTGGAGAAGGAAATGACAACCCACTCCACTATTCTTGCCTGGAGAATCCCACAGATAGAGGAGTCTGGCGGGCGACAGTCCATGGGGTTGCAAAAAAGAGTCAGACACAACTAAGCAACCAAACAGCAACAACAACAAATGATGAGTTTGCTATGTGTCAAGGCAAACCACACATAATAAGGAATAAAATATATTCCCTGAATTCAAGAAGCTAGTAGGAGAAAGATACTAGTAGATTGGTATCCTCCCTTAGTGTGATAAATCACACACTAGAGCTGTCTAGTGTTATAGAGAAAAAAGGATGAGCCCCATCCAGAGGCCATGGAAAGATCCCAGGGGCAGGGGGTCACACCTGTATCAGGAGCTAAAGATTGAGCAGGAGTTATCCAGTTTGCTTGTTGGGGGTAAGGTATGAAGTATCTGTGGGTGGTTGTGGGGCAGTGTCCAGGCAGAGGGTGGGAACAAAACCTACTTTGAGAGGAGGAGTTTAGGACTATTCAACATGGCTAGGATATAGAGTTAGAGGTAAGGCATATTAAAAGATGTGGCTTAATGAGCTTTGTTGAGTTGTATGAAGGCCTTTAAGTCATGTTACACAATTGGGACTTGATTCTCCTCCTAGCAAAAATAAAAACATTCAAACCCGGGGGTGATAGGATAGAAACATATTACTGAGGTCTCTTGTTGTATGGCTTTGAAAGTTGCTATGTTAGATGGTGACTGCTGGATCTAAACTAGCCTAGGATATAGCTGTTGTAATTAGAAAATTAGACATAAAAGAATATTAAGCTATCAAAATGGCATAACTGTAAGATTGATTTGATACAAAAAGAATAGGAGAAGGATCAAGGATTACAGTTGTCTGACCCCATGGCATACAGGATATTAGTTCCCCAACCAGGCATTGATCCTATAGCTCCTGCAGTGGAAGCACAACAGACTTAACCACTGAACCCCCACGGAAGGCCTAGTAATAGTGGTTTAATTAGAAGAACCAAGTGTTTTCTAAGTAGGTCTGTCTCTCTAGCCCTTGCCCACTCCTATTCTAAGCTGCTCCCTTGTGTCTGTGAGTGACCGGAGGAGTAGCTCCCATGTTTTCCCCTCTTCAATCAGCTCACCTTTTCCAGAGTGACCTTTTCAAAAATCTGATCATACCTGTCTCTATTCATAACTCTTCACTTTTGCTGTTAAAGACCAAAATCCTTTAAAGGCCTGCAAGGTTAAGCACAGCCTCTCTTCAGATGAAATATCAACCCTCATCTGCTTTTCTTTCTCCCACTCAATATGCTTGAGCCAGAAGGGCCTTCCTTCGGCTCCTGAAATATGTCACAGTTGGTCTAATCTTAAGTGTTTACACATGTGGTTTCCTCTGTCTGGTGCTCTTCTTTCTTTAATTCTCAAGATAATTCTGTGCCATCTGTGTTGGTTTAAACCTCTCTTCCTCTGGAAAATCCTCCGAGTCCTCCACTAGTAGTTCATATCTCTCCCAAGGTGAGAACACATACTACCCAGGGCTTTCCTGATAGCTTAGTTGGGTAAAGAATCCGCCTGCAATGCAGGAGACCCCAGTTTGATTCCTGGGTCAGGAAGATCTCCTGTAGTGGGGATAGGCTACCCACTCCAGCATTCTGGCCTGGAGAATTCCATAGACTGTATAGTCCATGGGGTCGCAAAGAGTCAGACACAACTGAATGACTTTCACTTTCACAACCCTGTCTTACCTCTACTAGATGGTGAGTTTCACAAGGATAGAGACTGTCCTTGCTAGTATGTAATAAGCACTGAATAAAAACAAATATTTGTTCAGCAAATGAATTAGTGGTGCTATTTCATGAAACAGGGAAAAGAGGAGTGGAAAAATTCTCTGAGAGAAAAGATAGTTATAATTTGCTACTGGTTGGGTTTGAGGTGTCTGGACATCAAAAAAGGACCTAGAGTACAGATCTAGAGTGGTGTTTCTCAAATGTTTTATACTTAACTGGAACTACCTGTATGATTTGTTAAAATGAGGATTACTTGGCACAACCCCAGAGTTTCTGATTTGGTATGTATCGACTGGGGCTTGAGAACTTATATTTCTAACCCACTCTGAGGTGATATTGTTACTGCTGATTCAGGCAGCACTGTTTTTGAGAATTGGTGTGGAAGACAGAAGAGGGTCCATCTTGATACAGAGAGGTGGGAGATGTCTGTCTAAAGAGGACCACAAAATTCATTTTACAGGATGAGCTCTCTTAGTCTCCTGATGATGATGAGAAAGGCAGAATGATTCTCACATGAAGGTTATGAAGACTAGTGTCTTTTCCACGCATTCAGCCCTGGGAAACAAGCATTTAAAGGGCCATCAGAGGATCCTGTGTAATACTTATTTGGTTCCCTTAGGTCCCTGGCCCCTAGAGGTAGCAACTGTAAATCCTTAAGATTCCTGAGTGATGGTAGTATTGTTGTTATTCCTGCTGGGCCCTGAGAGCTTATGCTAATTTAGTGACACTCTGTGGGCCCTTAGGTGGTTTATGCAAACGGGATGACTCAGGATGGAGCCCAGTCAAAGCAGAAAGACCACCCACATGATTAGAGGGTAGAGCTTTGAGCTTCAAGATATTAACCCAACCTCTGGAAATCGAACCTTGCGCCAATGATTCAATTAATTATACCTGTGTAATAAAGCCCACCCCCCCCCCCCTCAAATTCTGGACGCTGAAGTTTAGATGACCTTCACTAGTTGACAGTATTCTATATTGTCACGCATTGATATGCCAGGAGGGTCACACACACATTCTGACTCCCCAAGAGAAGGACAGTGGAAAATTTGTCTTCAAGACACTTCCTGTCCTCCTCTGATGTATCTCTTGGCTGATTCTAATTTGTATCCTTTTGCTGTATAAAACAGCAGTTGTAAATATAGACTTTCCTGAATTCTGTGAGTTGTTATAGTGAATTTTCCTTGTTAAGGAAGTGGTGGACACCCCCAAATTTGTAGCTAGCTGGTCAGAAGTATATGTGGCCTGGGGACCCGAAACTTGGGTTTGGTGTCTGAAGTGAAGGCAGTATTGTAAAGGATGTGCCCTCAATGTGTGACGTTTGGCCCAATTTTGGGTTGTGGGTGTCAGAAGTCATGGAAAAGGAATAAAGGTGAGTAAAAGAAACAACTCAAGCAGCCTGTGGGAATGGAGATGGACTAGGAGAAAGAAGGTATCATGGAAAAATATCTGAGGGTCTTTATATAGGATGCTCAGAAGGGTGGTACTGAGGGCAGGACCCTGATGATAGCAGGAATGGTAAGATGCCAATTTGTAAAATTGCATAGTGTGTAGTTGTGCTGATAACTTTAAAAAACAAGATGATTGTGATCAGCATTGTCAACTGCTCCTCTGAAGTCAGTAAAATACAGACCTCATATTCTCTGTATAAGATTCTGTTTTGGTGAATGGGTGTGATAATCAGAAGGAATATTCTATAGTACTCAATCATTAGCAGACATACATAGTTTTCTATGTATCAAAATGAGGAGCAGGGTATTGTTGGGGACAAGGAGTTGAAACTCAAATTCCATTTTCATCAGTTGATAGAAAAAGTCTTTCAGTTCGGTTTCATTGGCCAAGGTTTTCACCTTTGTGTGAGGAAAAGCAGTGGGATAGACAGTTATGTCTATTTAAGTTTCATTCCAGATTAAACTTCAGAGAGGCATTCGTTGTTCCTTTTAGTACTCCAATTTGTTCATTGTCTTCTTTATTACTCAGTACCTCAACAAACCATTGGAGAGTTTATACATTTTTATTCAAAAACAAATGCTCAAAACTTCAAATAAATATTGTATACTATTTCTGTGTTATCAATATTTTTCTTGCTCTAACAGTGTGTGATCTAGAAGGTAAATGTTTTAATGACCTTGGGCTCTTGTGTTTGTGATGAAGAAAGAAAAATCTTTAATCGAAATCTGTAAAAGATTGTGTGTGTGCACGTGCGTGCAAGCACGTGCTATTGTGTGACACGGCTTCTTGGGTAGCTCAGCTGGTATAGAATCCCCCTGCAATACAGGAGACCCCAGTTCGATTCCTGGGTTGGGAAGTTCCCCTGGAGAAGGGATAGGTTACCCACTCCAGTATTCTAGGATTCCCAGGTGGCTCAGATGGTAAAGAATCTGCCCGCAGTGCGGAAGACCTGGGTTCAATCCCTGAATTGTGAGGATCCCCTGGTGGAGAGCATGGCAACCCACTCCAGTATTCTTGCCTGGAAATCCCCATGGACAGAGGACTTGGTGGGCTATAGTCGATGGGGTTGCAAAGAGTCGACATGACTAAGCACACAGCTGAAATTTTACATGTTTGAACACTTTTAGCTTTCTGGGAAAAAAGTGAGATTTTAGGATCTCAAACCATGTCATGCACTTCAGCAACAGAGAAACTACTCAATGACTTTCATTTAGTTAGATATACAGATCTAGACCCTTGAATTTGTTCAATATCTTTGAGAAGTTTCAAGATTCTTCATATTATAAGAAAACTGCTTCTCATAGGTAGTATAACCAAACTATGTTTCTTTTTTTTTTTTTTCTGAGGAAAATCATTTGGTTTTGATTATTCTCAAAATAGTTTTTGAAATAATAAATGCATATTTCTCTTATCAACTCCTCTTCTGTACTAAGACTAATTGTGTGTGTGTGCTTAGTCGCTAAGCTACCCAGGAAGCAAGAAGACTAATTACTCAGATTCAGTTTTTATAACAAGAATCAATATGTAAAAGTTTGGATATCACTAATAAAAATGAAGTTAATCAAGATCTATATTTTGGTATTAGACAAGGTAACATGGCAGTATTCAAGAGTAACTAACTGGGATTTCCCTGATGACCCAGTTGTTAAGACTCAGCGCTTCCCCTGCACGGGGCACAGGTTTGATTCCAGGTTGGGGAAATAAGATCCAGCATGCCTCGTGGCTACACCAAATTTTTTTTAAAAAGTATCTGTTTCATAAGAGAATATTGACAATACATTGTAATTGTAAATGATGTGTTTAATAGCATTGGCTTCCCTGATAGCTCAGTTGGTAAAGAATAGAAAGACTACCCATTTCAGTATTCTTGCCTGGAGAATTCCATGGACTATAGTCCATGGGTTTGCAAAGAGTCAGACATGACTGAGCAACTTTCACTTTAATATCATTATTAATTAAACTTTCTTAGTAGTAGAATTGTTAATTCAAAATATATGTGTACATTTCAGATGTTTACTAGTATTGTTTCCTTCCTCTGGTAAACTTGTGACAATTTATATTCCCATCTTTCTTAAATTATATCCTTACCAATAATAATACTGTCACTTATAAAACATAGACACACATTTATGTCAATTTAATGCTTAGAAAATTACGTCTGGTCATTTGGTTGAACTGTGTTTGTTTTTTGTAAAATTGTTAAATAGCTGAAATCTTAATTTTCACATCAAGAAAATGTTAATTAAAACAGATTTCCAATCCAATCTATAAATAGAGACTTGATAGCCACATTATACTTCTTGTTTTTAAAATTTAAGTATAGTTCATTTACAATATTAGCTTCAGGTTACAATGTAGTGATTCAGTGTTTTTATATATTAGACTCCAGTTAAAGTCATTATAAAATAGATATATTGCCTTGTACTACACAATGTACCTTTGTTGCTTATTGTTTTATCCATAGTAGTTTGTATCTCTTAATCCTGTACACCTGTTTGGGACCTCCCCCCATCCCACTTTCCCCTGGTAACCTTTAGTTTGTTCTCTATATCTGTGAGTCTGTTTCTGTTTTGTTGTATTAATTCATTTTATTTTTGTTTTTTATTCTATTTTCGTTCATTTTATGTTTTAGATTCCATGTATAAGTGAAAGCATGCAGTGTTTGTCTTTTTATGACTTATTTTACTAAGCATAATACCCTGTAGGTTTTTTTGTGTTGTAAATGGCAAAATTTCATTTTTAAGGGCTGAGTAATATTTCATTGTGTATGTATTTATATACCATATCTTTCTGCATTCATCTGTTGATGAATGCTTAGCTTGCTTCCATATCTTGGCAGTTGTAAACAATGAACATTGGGGTTCATGTATCTTTTCAGATTATATCCAAAGAAAATGTGTTTTTATTTTCTTTGGATATATACTCAGGAATGGAATTGCCAGATCTTATGGTAGTTCTATTTTAGTTTTTAAGGAACCTCCATACTGTTTTCCATTGTGGTTGCATCAATTTACATTTCCACCAACAATGTACTAGGTTTCCCTTATTTATACATCTTCACCAAATTTCGTTATCTGTTGATATCTTGATGGCAGCTGTTGTGTTACTGACTCCAAGCTCATACTGTTTGCTGCATGCCGCTGCTGCTGCTGCTAAGTTGCAGCAGTTGTGTCTGACTCTGCAACCCCAGAGACAGCAGTCCACCAGGCTCCTCTGTCCCTGGGATTCTCCAGGCAAGAACCCTGGAGCGGGCTGCCATTTCCTTCTCCAGTGCATGAAAGTGAAAAGTGAAATGAAGTCGCTCAGTTGTGTCTGACCCCAAGGACTGCAGCCTACCAGGCTCCTCCGTCCATGGGATTTTCCAGGCAAGAGTACTGGAGTGGGGTGCCATCGCCTTCTCCCGTTTGCTGCATGACAGGTCAGTAAATCAAGAGACAAGTAGTTAGGGCAAGGAATAGCAACTTTATTCACAAAATCAGCAGACTGAGGAGATGGTTGGCTAGTGTCCCAAACAACCATCCTACCAAAGTTGTAGCTCAGGCTTCTTTTATACTAAAAGGGGAGAGAGTGTGGCTGGTTGTTGCAAACTTCTTGGTGCAGGAATCCTCTGTTGTTGCAGCTGTCCATGTGGGTCTGGTCATAATGTTCCTGTAAATTTCCAACAAGGCAGTTACTTTCTGTTCTGCAAATTTTTATTTCTAGAAGTGTTTTACCTTTAAAGGTCAGAGCCTAGAGAATAGGCTGTAATGTATGTTGCAGGCTACAGGCAGCACTCTTTACAGAGGTTCAGAGCCAGCTTGACTAAGTGAGCTCAAGGTTAGACAATATGCACAAGCATGAAAATAGAACGCAAGGTTAGCGCTAAAGGAGCAGATCTAGTATGGAGTCAGATTTGATGTTATCTGTTAGAATTCTGACAGATGTGAGGTGATACCTCTTGGTGGTTTTGATTTGTACTTCTCTAATAAGTGATGTTTAGCATCTTTCATGTACCTGTTGGCCATCTGTATGTCTTCTTTGGGAAAAAAATGTCCATTTAGGTCTTCCGCCTGTTTTCTGATAGGGTTGTGTTGTTTGTTTTGATATTTTGTTTTATGAGCTGTTCATATAGTTTAGATATTAATTCCTTTTTGGTCATATTATTTGTGAATATTTTCTGGCATTCCACAGATGGCATTTGCATTTTGTTGATGATTTCCTTTGCTGTGTAAAAGCTTTTAAGTGTAGTTAGTTCTCATTTGTTTATTTTGCCTTAGGGAACAAATCTAAAGAAATACTGGTACATTTTATGTCAGAGTATTCTCCTTATGTTTTCTTCCAGGAGTTTTATGGTTCCCAATCTTACATGTAGGTCTTTAATTCATTTTGAGTTTGTTTTTCTATATAGTGTGGCAAAATGTTCTAATCGGATGCCTTTGTGAGTAGCTGTCCAGTTTTTTCAGCACTGCTTAATGAAGAGACTGTCTTTTTTCCATTGTATATTCTTGCCTCCTTTGTCATAGATTAATTGACCATAGGTGCGTGGGTTTATTTCTGGCATCTCTATCTGTTCCGCTCATCTATGTGATTTTGTGCCAGCATCATGCTCTTTTGATTTCTGTAGCTTTGTAGTGTAGTCTGAACCTAGGAAGTATGATATCTGTAGCCTTGTTATTTTTTCTCAAGATTGCTTTGGGGATTCAGGGTCTTTTGTGATTTATTCATTCTATTTCTTTGAAAAACATCCTGGAGATTTTGACAGGGATTGCATTAAGTCTTTGGATTGCTTTGGGGAGTATGGACACTGTAACAATATTCTTCCAATCTAAGAGTTTAGGATATATTTCCATTTCTTCATATCATTTTCAATTTTTTTAAAATCAGTCTTCTGTTTTTCAGAACATAGGTCATTTCAGGTTGAAATGTGTTCCCCTTGTATTGGTTCTCTTTTATATTTGCTATTTCATATCCTTTGATTATTTTACCTATTTATTAGAGAAACAAAATTGGCATTAAAAATTATGCTGCCTACTAGACTTATTAGGAGAACTGTTTAACTTTTATAAGTCACAGCTTATTGGATTTTAGAGTGATTCAGAGTCAGTTTTAAAATTTATCTAGTAGAATCACATAGAAGTGGAAGTTATTTTAAAAAAAAACTTGCCTGTTAATTGGACACAACTAAGTATATATTAATAACACTTATGAATTAGAAATAGGAAAATTCTGCTGAAATAACACTAGAATATGTATTCATTAAACTAACCTCAGTTTTGGATCCTTAAAAATTTTTATTTTGACTACATTGCCATACCTGGGGAAATTGCAAGCATGGGGTGATGATAATGTTTATGAAATTTGTAATTAAAGTTGTAACATTAAATTTGTAATGTTTATGAAAACTTTATCTGAATAAAAAAATATTAAATGGATAAGGTAAAGGACAAAGTACCATTTTTTATCAGAAAAAAAGTGGCTTAAAGCAAAAGGAAAATCTTTTACATTATATGTTATACTTTAAAATGGTGAACCCAAAGTGATACATTTAGTGTAAAAAGTCCTCAAAAATTAAAAAAAAAATCATAGAAAACATCTAATTTGGCTCTATCCCCTGGAAAATTTGATGCTCTTTATTAATAGTAAGTGTCCAGAAATAATTCATTTTTAAGCTAAATTTTTTTCTGATCCTTTAGAGTACTAAATAGCAGCCCCATATTTTGATTATTTATTCAACATACTGATTTCAGAAACCAAAAAAAAAAAAAAAGATCCTTTTGGCAAGGTTTATTATTATCCCCAAGGTTTATTATTTCTTCTCCCCATCACATCCTTCTTTTTTTTCATATTTTTGTCCCTGGCCTGGCTTCCTGGCAGTCTTCTTTTCCTTACTTCTGCCTCTTCTTGCCTTATTCTCAGGGTGAGATCATACTCTTTGTGGAGTTAATAGTATTTAGATGTGGGATTTGGACTGAAACCTACACTGAAAAAGTCTACCACATGATGATAGTGAAGACACATATAACCCATTTTATTTTCCATGATGAGTGCTTTGTTGTTCTATTTTTGTCATTTCAGTAATCTGGGATGATAAATAGGGCATTGTGCTAAAATTACCACTCTCTGCAAGTATCCTCTGTTCAACCTTATTACCTCCCTCCTTCATTAATTGCTTTTTTCCAAAAGAGTCATGATGGATTTCAGAGCACTTAAAAACACATTAGCTTCAAGAATATGGACAGAATATGTATGAGTCCCTAACCACCTCCAAATTTAAAAACATTACACCTTCATTACAGAAGGTCATATTGCTTAGACTCCTGTATTCTATTAGGAAAAAAAAATTCTCTGCAAAAGTATTCTGTGCAAGCAACAGTGATAAGGATGGATTTTTCACAAGGTCAGCCTCCAACAGCCACATACTGTAGATAGCATTGAGATAGGTAAAGATCTTCATTTTAAGTAAAGTACACGCTATGCTGCGCCCAGAACACAGTAAACACCAACAAAATGTTAATTCTCTTTATTTGTCCTCCTCTTCTGCAATCTGATGTCAGAAATAGTGTCCCTGACATCACTGAACATGTGAATCTATCTTGAAATTAGTGGTGCTGGCTATGGGGTATTTTGGCCATGCTGTTGCCCAAATCATAAAAACCCAAAACTCAGTCATGACACACTGCTTTCAATTTTTTTTTCAGTGGCTTTTCACCACCTACAGAATATAGTTTAGAAAAATCAAAACAAAAACCCAAAAGACAAAATCGATCCCTTAATTAAAAAATTGTTTCAGAACAAAGCAGGCTTTCCATTCCCTCTGAACTTGTATAAATGATGTTCCTTCTTCCTGGAATGCCTGTCCCTTCACTTTTGTGATCACTGCCCCCCTCCACTCCCACCCCTCCCCCAACTTTTCATTTTAATTCTTTCTTAGTCTTCAAGAGCTACATCGAAGTCACCTCCTGAAAGAGTCCTTCCCTGACACCTCTCTCTCAATTTGAGTTAGATACCCCTCCCAGACACATCTGATCCATTCTGTCCTTCAACATTTTACATACTTTATTGCTCTTTCAATATTATTATTTTCTTGACTGTCTCCTCTGTCTTGCTGAAGGAAAGGGACCAATGCCTTTTAATCACTATGTCTCTGTGTACCTAGAACCTAATTTGTGTTTAAAAAATCCTGTTGACTAAATGGATGGCAAGGTGTGTACTCTGGTGGAAGGAGTAATAAGGACAGTCTATACTCAAAATCTCACATCCATACATGATCACTGGAAAAACCATAGCCTTCACTAGACGGACCTTTGTTGGCAAAGTAATGTCTCTGCTTTTTCATATGCTATCTAGGTTGGTCATAACTTTCCTTCCACAGAGTAAGTGTCTTTTAATTTCATGGCTGCAATCACCATCTGCAGTGATTTTGGAGCCCCAAAAAACAAAGTCTGACACTGTTTCCACTGTTTCCCCATCTATTTCCCACGAAGTGATGGGACCAGATGCCATGATCTTAGTTTTCTGAATGTTGAGCTTTAAGCCAACTTTTTCACTCTCCTCTTTCACTTTCATCAAGAGGCTTTTTAGTTCCTCTTCACTTTCTGCCATAAGGGTAGTGTCATCTGCATATCTGAGGTTATTGATATTTCTCCCAGGAATCTCGATTCCAGCTTGTGCTTCTTTCAGTCCAGCGTTTCTCATGATATAAAGAAAGTTGAGCACCGAAGAATTGATACTTTTGAACTGTGGTGTTGGAGAAGACTCTTGAGAGTCCCTTGGACTGCAAGGAGATCCAACCAGTTCATCCTAAAGGAGATCGGTGCTGGGTGTTCATTGGAAGGACTGATGCTGAAGCTGAAACTCCAATACTTTGACCACCTGATGCGAAGAGTTGACTCACTAGAAAAGACCCTGATGCTGGGAGGGATTGGGGGCAGGAGGAGAAGGGGACGACAGAGGATGAGCTGGCTGGATGGCATCACTGACTCGATGGACATGAGTTTGAGTAAACTCTGGGAGTTTGTGATGGACAGGGAGGCCTGGTGTGCTGCGATTCATGGGGTCGCAGAGTCAGACATGACTGAGCAACTGAACTGAACTGAACTGATACTCAAAATCTATTTCTGAGTTAAAATTCATAGTGTTCTTTGATGTAGAGTGATATACATGCTTGTCTCCTGTATATGTATATATATATATACATCCATTGGAAAATTGAGAGGTCTTGAAAATGAGCTTTCTTTTTCTGGGCAGGGGGTGATAAAAATGATACAAATGAAAAGAACTGTAACTTTAAACTTGATAAAAGGAAAGGATAAGGATTAGTTATATGCGTCAGTGCATTATCTCTATAATACTTTTGGCCTTCTAAATGTTCTTTCCAGCTGATTGATTCTGGATACTTCAAATCCATGATCTCATGATGCCACTTAGCAGGGTTCTGTTTTTTTCAAAGTGTTTCATAAACTAAATGACCTCCACACTCTGAGGTCCAGGTTGCCTACTGGGCCCAGTTGCATTGGTATAAGTCCCAGTTTGGTCTGTAGAGCCTGTCTCTGGTGCCTTTTCAGTGTTAGTGACTATCGATATGATATGTAACTGCTTTATGATAAAAACAAGACTGTGGCATCATTGAATTAATTAGAAAAGAAGATAATTAGAAATGAAATCTCTTCAGTGTCTTAAGCACTAACAGTGGAAAATGAAGTACAATAAATACACTCCAGACTTTGAACTTCACTTTTGATTAATAAGCGAATTTTAATGGCCTTCCATAATGTGACAGCTACTCCATTGATCCACCTAATTAAGGATCATGAAAGTAAAGAAGATTTCTCTTCACTTTGATGGCTGAATTTCCCCTTGAATCAGTCAAACTGCTCGAATGGCTGTTGAGAATAACGCTGGCAGTGTTATACATAATGTTTAGTATGTCATAGTCCAGTGAGACCTGTATATCGCATACTTTTATTTCACTTTTGTTTATTTGGGCACCAGGCAGAGAAGAAGAAGATGGAATACTGGGCAGGGACAGTGATTTAAAACTGTAAATATTCCATCAAATGTTCTGCAAAGAGTAAATGTTAATTATTTATAGCTATTGATCTAAAGCCCATTTGACTTATTACATACATTCATTGTATGCTCATTCTAGCATGAAATACTATGAAAAAGACTGACAAACTGTATTAAAATTTGTGTTAGCTTGGAAACCATGCATTCAGAGTGTGGGTGATATTTCTCAAGCAGTTCTCTGCTGCAATAAGAGTTCAGATAATTTTATATGTGAAGACCTCTTTTACCCTCAACAAAATGGCAAAGAGATAATGAAAGGAAACGCAGTGGAAAACCACAAATAAACCATGTGTGATAGGATCCTTCTTTTTTGCCTAAGGAACCAGGATGGGTTGCTGCTGAGCTTGGAGAAGAGGGGCCAGGAGCTAGGCATGAAAATACCTCTGGGGCTGCAGCCCATTGTGTGTTGCCTCTCAGGTTTGAACGTGACCACCAGAAGTTCTGTTGTTTCTACTCTGAAGGTTGGGACTCATGACATAGGGAAAAATCAAAAGGTTGACAAGTTGGTCCAGCTTGATGGACAGCCATGACGGTAAGCGTCTATACCACAAGCATCTGTCCTTCTGTCCCACTTCTTTCATTCTTTCCTTTTTCCATCTGTACTTAGTCAGATGAGTTGGTGAGACCATATTAAACTTCTGCACTGTGGGGAATGGTAGGTTCCCCAGGTGGCAGTAGTGAGTGGTAAAGGATCTGCCTCCAATTCAGGAGACATAAGAGACATGGGTTTGTTTCCTGGGTTAGGAAGATCCCCTGGAGAAGGAAATGGCAACCCACTCCAGTATTCTTGCCTGGAAAATCCCATGGACAGAAGAGCCTGGTGGGCTACAGTCCATGGGATCACAGAAGAGTCAGACATGACTGAAGCAACTTAAGATGCACACATATGGGGAATGGTAATGTGGCATGTGTACATGTGTGTTCAGTTATGTCTGACTCTTTGTGACCCCATGGACTGTAGCCCACCAGGCTCCTCTGTCTCTGGAATTTTCCAGGCAAGAATACTGGGGTGGGTTGCCACCTCTTTCTCCAGGGAATCTTCCCTACCCAGGGATCAAACCTGTGTCTCTTACATCTTCTGTATTGGCAGGCAGATTCTTTATCACTGGTGCTACCTGGGAAGCCCAGTGTGGCATAAGAGGGCATAATATTCAAGTGTTTTAGAAATTCGAGATACCTATGGATAGATTTAAAATTTAAAAGGAAATATCAAAATCTGATTATTTCTCCAGTGGTTAAAAGCTGATTTTTCATAAAGTATTGGTGAAGGCAAATAAATTATTCATAGTGGATGTTCTAGTTCCTGAGAAAACTGCATGGAAAATTTGAATTTATATAATTGCAAATGCTTTATTTGTTAAAGACCAGAGAAAGATTTAGCCTAGCAGTTCTGACACAATAGAGAGTAGTAGATGAGTTTCTGCCTTATTCTCACTAAAAAGTACTTCAGTAAAAATTTCCATATTTAAAAAATGTGTAAGTGAAATGCTAGGATACTTTGAATCAGTGACAGAGAATTTTTAGGAAAGAGATTTTTTTTAAAGTCCTAATAATCTGGCAAATCAATTAAAGGAAAATCTAACTCCCTTCCTGCTTTAGTTAGAATACTGCCAATTTACAGGGAAAGACATAATATTCAGTGTGTTTCAAAGTACTGAGTACTTAAATTTTAAAGAGAAGTTTTACTTAGAAAGCTTGGTGAACCAAGAAAATGAGAACTTTTATCTTTTGCTCAAAAGCAGAAAATATATTATGATCAACCCAGGGACATGGGTTACCTTAATTATGAATTTGTATCCTCCTGTGGTCAAGCTGTGCAATTTTGCAGGAAGTACATATTGGGAAAATGGTACAGTATTCAGTGTAGTACTAGAAATTCCATTCGTTACATGCATAAAGTTAGAAATTTCTGAGAACTCTATTTAGCAATATTTGACACCTCTTAACTATGAATAAAAAGGGAATGAGTCAATAGTTTTGTTGAGAAACATTGTTCATTTTAATATATATTTGTCATTAATAAAAATTCCCACATTATTTCCTTTTTCAAACAATTAGCTTCATGGCCATCATTGAGTACGTTATAAACATTCAAGTTCTCTTGCATATTTATTTGAATAATAGTTATTTGAAACTGTGTAGCCTAAATGGATGTGGACTTGGGAAGTCTCTGGGGAATGGTGGGGGGACGGGGAGGCCTGGCATGCTGTGGTCCATGGGGTTGCAAAGAGTTGGACATGACTTAGCAACTGAACAACAAAAAGCCTAAATAAGAACTAATTTTTTTTTTTCAGTTGTAGGGACTTTGCCAAAATAGCAAATTTTTAAAATTAAAAAAAAAAATTTTCAGTGACTTGAAAAATCACATTCCATTTCTAAGTCTTCTGAGAGACTAAGGTGAACCAAGGCTTCGTGTGGGGCCAGTGGTCCCTGGGATGGAGATGCTGGCCCTGCCAGAGATGCCAGCCTCTGGGATGTCCTCTGTCTTGTGCTCATGCCCTTCAGCCCATCATCCAAGGAGCTGGGGTGTATCTGAGCGCTGACCTCTGTCCTTATTTTCTTTTCCTCTCCTCTCTCCCTCCTGCAGTTGCTGGAGAAATTGTGCCTGAGTGCTGGCTCCTCTCCTTATTCCTTGCCTCAACCTCTGATGCACTGTGGCCAGTAATCCTGCTCAGGGGAAGTTGGAATGATGTCTTTGCTTCTCTCTGGACTTAGATTCTGATAGTTTTCCCCCACCTGACACCTAAACCTGCATAAATTGGTCAAATTTGTCCTTTCCTTTTTTTTTCTTTCTTCCATATAGCTATTTGTTACATCAACTCTTTTATTAATTTTTTTTTTAAATTGGAGTATAATTGTTTTACAATGTTGTGTTAGTTTCTCCTGTTCAACAACATGAATCAGCTGTGTGTGTGTGTGTAAATGGTGCTTCCCTGGTGGCTCAGTGATAAAGAATCTGCCTGCAGTGTGTATAGGAAGAAAGAAGTAGAAAGTCTTAGTCACTCAGTTGTGTCCGACTCTTTGTGACCTCATGGAATGTGGCCTGCTAGGCTCTTCCTGTCATGGAATTCTCCAGGCAAAAATACTGGAGTGGGTGGCCATTCCCTTTTCTAAGGAATCTTCCCCATCTGGGATTGAACCCAGGTTTCCTGCATTACAGGCAAATTCTTTACTATCTGAGCCACCAGGAAAGCCCCTGTGTGTGTATACATGTATGTGCATATATGTGTGTATTTGTGTGTATGTGTGTGTATGTATGTGCATATGTGTGTAGAGACAGACATCCTGGAGTGCAAAGTCAAGTCGGCCTTAGGAAGCATCAATATGAACAAAGTTAGTGGACGTGATGGGATTCCAGCTGAGCTATTTCAAATCCTAAAAGATGATGCTGTGAAAGTGCTGCACTCAATATGCCAGCAAATTTGGAAAACTCAGCAGTGGCCACAGGACTGGAAAAGGACAGTTTTCATTCCAATCCCAATGAAAGGCAATGCCAAAGAATGCTCAAACTACTGCACAATTGAACTCCTCTCACACGCTAGCAAAGTAATGTTCAAAATTCTCCAAGTGAACCAAATTATGTGAACCAAGAACTTTCAGATGTTCAAGCTAGATTTAGAAAATGCAGAGGAACCAGAGATCAAATTGTCAACATCCTCTAGATCATAGAAAAAGCAAGAGAATTCCACAAAAACACCTACTTCTGCTTTATTGAATATGCTAATGCCTTTGACTGTGTGGATCATAACAAACTGTGGAAAATTCTTCAAGAGATGGAAATACCAGATGACCTGACCTGCCTCCTGAGAAATCTGTGTGCAGATCAAGAAGCAACATTTAGAACTGGACATGGAAAAACAGACTGGTTCCAAATTGGGAAAGGAGTACATCAAGGTTGTATTTTGTCACTCTGCTTATTTAACTTTTATGCTGAGTAGATCATGTGAAATGCTGTTCTGGATGAAGCATAAGCTGGAATCAAGATTGCAGGGAGAAATATCAATAACCTCAGATATGCAGATGACACCACCCTTATGGCAGAAAGCAAAGAGGAACTGAGGAGCCTCTTGATGAAAATGAAAGAGGAGAGTGAAAAGGCAGGCTTAAAACTCAGCATTCAAAAAACTAAGATTATGACATCTGGTCCCATCACTTCATGGCAAATAGATGGGGAAACAATGGAAACAGTGAGAGACTTTATTTTTGGGGGCTCCCAAATCACTGCAGATGGTGGCTGCAGCTATGAAATTAAAAGATGCTTGCTCCTTGGAAGAAAAAGCTATGAACAGCCTAGACAGCATATTAAAAGCAGAGAGATTACTTTGCTGACAAAGTGTCCGTCTAGTCAAATCTATGGTTTTTCCAGCAGTCATGTATGGATGGATGTGAGAGTTGGACTATAAAGAAAGCTGAGCGCTGAAGAATTGTTGCCTTTGAACTATGGTGTTGGAGAAGACTCTTGAGAGTCCCTTGGACTGCAAAGAGATCAAAACCAGTCAATCCTAAAGGAAATCAATTCTGAATATTCATTGAAAATACTGATGCTGAAACTGAAGCTCCAACACTTTGTGTACCTGATGTGAAGAGCTGACTCATTTGAAAATACCCTGATGCTGGGAAAGATTGAAGGCAGGAGGAGAAAGGGATGACAGAGGATGAGATGGTTGGATGGAATCACCGACTTAATGGACATGAGTTTGAGCAAGCTCTGGGAGTTGGTGATGGACAGGGAAACCTGGAGTGTTGCATTCCATGGGGTGGCAAAGAGTCAGACACGACTGAGCGACTGAGCTGAACTGATATGTGTATATATGTATAATATATGTGTGTGTGTATATATATATATATATGTATATAAATGTGTGTATATATATCCCCATTCCCACCCCTCTAAGTCATCATAGAGCACCAAACTGAGCTCCCTGTGTTATACACCAGATTCCCACTAGCTAGCTATTTTGCATTTCAGTTCAGTTCTGTTGCTCAGTCGTGTCCAGCTCTTTGTGACCCATGAATCGCAGCACGCCAGGCCTCCCTGTCCATCACCAAATCCCAGAGTTCACTCAAACTCATGTCCATCGAATCGGTGATGCCATCCAGCCATCTTATCCTCTGTTGTCCCCTTCTCCTCCTGCCCCCAATCCCTCCCAGCATCAGGGTCTTTTCCAATGAGTCAACTCTTCACATCAGGTGGCCAAAGTATTGGAGTTTCAGCTTCAGCATCAGTCCTTCCAATGAACACCCAGACTGATCTCCTTTAGGATGAACTGGTTGGATCTCCTTGCAGTCCAAGGGACTCTCAAGAGTCTTCTCCAACACCACAGTTCAAAAGCATCAATTCTTCGGCACTCAGCTTTCTTCACAGTCCAACTCTCACATCCATACATGACCACTGGAAAAACCATAGCCTTGACAAGATGGGTCTTTGTTGGCAAAGTAATATCTCTGCCTTTTAATATGCTATCTAGGTTGGTCATAACTTTCCTTCCACGGAGTAAGCGTCTTTTAATTTCATGGCTGCAATCACCATCTGCAGTGATTTTGGAGCCCAAGAAAATAAAGTCTGTCACTGTTTCCACTGTTTCCCCATCTATTTGCCATGAAGTGATGGGACCAGATGTCATGATCTTAGTTTTCTGAATGTTGAGCTTTAAGCCAACTGTTTCACTCTCCTCTTTCACTTTCATCAAGAGGCTTTTTAGTTCCTCTTCACTTTCTGCTATAAGGGTAGTGTCATCTGCATATCTGAGGTTATTGATATTTCTCCCAGCAATCTTTATTCCAGCTTGTGCTTCTTCCAGTCCTGTGTTTCTCATGATGTACTCTACATATAAGTTAAATAAGCAGGGTGACAATATACAGCCTTAACATACTCCTTTTCCCATTTGGAACCAGTCTGTTGTTCCATGTCCAGTTCTAAATGTTGCTTCCTGACCTGCATACAGATTTCTCAGGAGGTAGGTCAGGTGGTCTGGCATTCCCATCTCTTGAAGAATTTTCCACAGTTTATTGTGATCCACACAGTCCAAGGTTTTGGCATAGTCAATAAAGCAGAAATAGATGTTTGTCTGGAACTCTCTTGCTTTTTCGATGATCCAGTGGTTACTGGCAATTTGATCTCTGGTTCCTCTGCCTTTTTGAAAACCAGCTTGAACATCTGGAAGTTCACGGTTCACATATTGCTGAAGCCTGCCTTGGAGAATTTTGAGCATTACTTTACTAGCGTGTCAGATGAGTGCAATTGTGCAGTAGTTTGAGCATTCTTGGCATGTAAGTAAGTAAGTAAGTAAAGTTGCTCAGTCGTGTCCGACTCTATGTAGTAGTGTCTATATGTCAGGGCTACTCTCTCAAGTCATCTCAGCTTCCCCCTCCCCCTCTGCCATGTCCACAAGTCTCATCTGTCATCCATGTCTCTTCATGTCCTGCAAATCGGTCCATCTTGCCTTTCGGTGACCAGGAGATGGTAGCTGCTCTGACCACACTTCCTGGCTACTAACAGACAAAATCTTTCCTATGTCTTTCTTGCTTTCATTTTTGCTTTTTTAGAAGGAAATTTGATAAGAATATGAATTTGGCCATAGCTTCTGAGGACCACAGGCTTTCTCCTTAAGCAATTGGGTTAGTAATCCTCATGCTCTATGTCTTTATGGGGCCGATTGGTAGATAGGTGGTTGACTCAGATGTTGGTTTTTTGGACCTTTAACCCTTTAAAATTGATGACAACCAGAAGCATGCCTCTCCAGACTTCAGAACAATGATAAAACAGAATCCTTTGTAATTATAAGTCTTGATATCTCATACAAGATGAATGCTATTATTTTGCAGTATTGTGAAAATACCTGGGAGACCACCCCTTCATTTGATTCCTGAGGAAGATCCTGAGAAAGGTCCACTGTGTGTCTTTGGAAGTGGGGTCACCAGGACACTTGAGGCACCAACCCAAGCTGGGATTTCTGCAGGTTTAGGTCGTTGATCCATTTTACTCCAGTGAAGGGATTCACCCCCACCAGCTGGGGTTTCACACACACACATATCAAGTTCTGGGAGTGGCTACATGGTACAAGTCTTGGGTCTGTCCTTTAATACAGAGTCCCCAACCTCCAGGCTGCAGACTGGTACTTCCTGTCAGATCTGTGGCAGTATTAGATTAAAAATAAAGGACACAATAAATGAAATGCACTTGAATCAGCCCCAAACCATCCCCCCACCCCCAGTCCATGGAAAAATTGTCTTCCACAAAACCGGTCCCCGGTG
Source organism: Cervus canadensis (assembly GCF_019320065.1). Taxonomy (NCBI): domain Eukaryota; kingdom Metazoa; phylum Chordata; class Mammalia; order Artiodactyla; family Cervidae; genus Cervus; species Cervus canadensis. Next base: position 19,484,551 of record NC_057388.1, read on the forward strand.
CCAAAAAGGTTGGGGGCATCTGAAGGCTAATATACACATTTTAAATTTTATTTATTTTGTATTTTGGCTGTGCTGGGTCTTCATTGCTGTGTAGGTTTTTCTCTAGTTGCAGAGAGCGGGAGCTATTCTCTAATTGTGGTGTGCAGGCTTCTTGCAGCAGAGCAAAGACTCTAGGGCTTGCAGGTTTCAATAATTGCGGCCCCTGGGCTCAGTAATTGCGGCTTCTGGGCTCTAGACGTGGGCTCAATAATGATGGCACGTGGGCTTAGTTGCTCCACGTCATGTGGAGTCTTCCCAGACCAGGGATTGAACCTGTATCTCCTGCATTGGCGAGTGGATTCTTTACCAGTGAGCTACCAGGGAAGCCCTAATACACACATTTTATATAACAAATAAAATTCAAATTGTCTCCGAACTATGACTATATATGAAAGATAAGAGTGAATTTGTGTAAAACCAGTCCTCCTGCAAGCTTCTTTGTTAAAAGAACTGCCTCCTGCCAAGACCATGGAAACCAGGCATAGCTTCTTGCTGATACTGTTGGTCAGCCACTAGGCTTAGACCACAGCTCCCCCATCATGCCAGGGCAGGGCTGGTGCTTTCCTCAGCAGATTCCTGACATGATGAATCCTGCTGCCAGCTTCCTATGTGTTACATCTGCAGTATTAAGGCTTGTGATGAAGCCTCGTATTTATCTTCCACCTAGGCTGAGCTGGCAAGCTACGGCTGGAGACAAAATTCTGCCATAGCTTACAGTGCTCTTAAGGTCCTCAGCAGGACACATCTGGAAGGTGCCTGTCTTTCAGAGTCAGCTGTCTGGCCCTGTTAGATGGCTGTGAGCTCCATAAGAGAGTGATAGGGTGAGGGAGACTCATATACCTGCTGCTGACCCTGAATCCGCGACCCTGCCCCCAAGGAACACGGTCACATGCATGCCCTGTTTGAATGCTGCCCATGTTTGCACAGTGTTCCTAAGGGTGCTTTGCATCTTTGATGTATGCAGTTTTGCTGAGACAAATACACACAGTGAGCAGTTTCCTGAAAATGAGACAGTTTGTTCAATTCATTCTATAAACAGGGGAGTGTCTGCCCACTGTGTAATATAGAATATATTGGATTGTCTTATGGTTATAACACATCCTGTTTTCTGTCTTGCAGGGGGAATAAGATCTATACCCTAACGATGCTAATGAAACATACCCGTGGTAAGGAAAAATATAAAAGGTGTTCTGGGAGTTATAGAGGGGAAAGAAATGACTTCTCCTGCAAGGATTTTTGATGGCTTTAAGAATAAGTATAACTGAAGTGTTGAAAGATCAACTAAATGACTTTCTGCCTGGGATTGGAAAAGCAAGGGGGGATAGAGTAGAAAATGAATTTGGCTAGATGAGAATGCTTACAGGAGGAATAGTGGAAAATTGAAAGACAAGTTATATCAAGAGTACAGAAGGCCTTCAATGCCAGGCTAAATAATGTGAGTATTACTGAAATTAGTCCCCAGGAAGTGTAACCTGGCGATAGTGTTTGAAAGGTTTTGGCATAGAAAGACACATTACAGGACTGACAGAATCTGGGTGAATGGTGCAAATTTGTTATGCCCCTTGGATTGAATAAAATACAAATTGGGATATAAAATCCCAACTACAGAGAAGGAGATGCGAAGCATTGTTAAGCATAACTCATCTACTCATTACTAGAGCTAGTAATCATATTACTGGGGTCCTAGCAGGAAAACATAACAAAGGCCATTATCAGAGCTAATGGAACTAAGTGTGTAAACATATTAAACATATTGGTGTGCCTCGGTAAGCTGTCTTGACTTTGTGTTTGTACCTCTTCAACTTGTGGTTTTGAATATTTAGATAATAAAGTAGGTCAACAAACTTGCTTGAAACCTCTAGCCCTGGTGAATGGACATTCATTACAATATAACATCTCCCTTTGCCATTTTAGTTATTATTACTCACATGATTACATCCAAAAAGGATTATGATTAAAGAGAAACAGTATTTTTTTAGATTTTTTTGGGGAGGGTTGCACTGCACAGCATGTGGGATCTTAGTTCCCTGACCGGGTTGAATCCACACTCCTTGCATTGAAAGTGCAAAATCTTAACCACCGGACCACCAGGGAAGTCTGGCAAACAAACAGTATTAAAGACAGGGTAAAGAGTCGATTACGATTAAGATGGTTCAGAACAACATTTCTCCTTGTGTTTTCAGGAAGCCAAGTAAATATTGTTATGATAAAGTACAACCCTCAGTAGCAGATTGTTTGGAGAAAAATTCATTTTCTTTACACTAAGCGCTGTGAGAAATATACTGCTCATTATAAAAAGAACATAGAATAGAACATGAATAATGTTGTCAATCTGAGCTTCACAGAAGGTAAAATGGTTCTTTATGCAGTCACTTCACATAATAACCTTTAAGAAAAATCAGAAAAGAAAAATGAATTACAATTCTGTGAAGCCACTTCTGTGGTAAATTACAGTAATTAGTTCAGATGTAGATTCTCTGATATGATTTAGTAAATGAATGAAGCTTAAGGATCCTAGCAGTGCTTCTCAAAATGTAATCTTCACCATCTTTTGTGTTGTCTGTTGAACAAGGACTTCAGTCTGATAATCAGCATTGCTGGAACCTCAAAAATACACATTTTTAATATGACTCCCAGTGAGTGTGTATATGTGTATTTACACAGAAAATACAGAATTTGAGAACCACTGCAGACTTTATTTTTTTGGGCTCCAAAATCACTGCAGATGGTGACTGCAGCCATGAAATTAAAAGATGCTTGCTCCTTGGAAGAAAAGTTATGACCAATCTAGACAGCATATTAAAAAGCAGAGACATTACTTAGCCAACAAAAGTCCGTCTAGTCAAAGCTATGGTTTTTCCAGCAGTCATGTATGAATGTGAGAGTTGGACTAGAAAGAAAGCTGAGCACCAAAGAATTGATGCTTTTGAACTGTGGTGTTGGAGAAGACTCTTGAGAGTCCCTTGGACTGCAAGGAGATCCAACCAGTTCATCCTAAAGGGAATCAGTCCTGAATATTCATTGGAAGAACTGATGCTGAAGCTGAAACTCCAATACTTTGGCCACCTGATGCAAAGAGCTGACTCATTTGAAAAGACCCTGATGCTGGGAAAGATTGAAGGTGGGAGGAGAAGGGGACGACAAGGATAAGATATTTGGATGGCGTCACCGGCTCAATGGACATGAGTTTGTAAACTCCAGGAGTTCGTGATGGACAGGGAGGCCTGGTGTGCTGCAGTCCATGGGATCGCAAGGAGTTGGACGTGACTGAGGGTCTGAATTGAACTGAACTGATCTTGAAAAACAACTGAATAGCTGTCTCTTAATATCTCTTGAATGTGCATTTTCACAATTGGGATTTTGTCAGGAAACACCAATCAGTAGCTTCATCAAAAGCTAATAAGTTTCTAAAACTCAGATACTGTATTTCTGACCAAGAGCAGATCTATATTTTTTGGATGGGAAAGCTGGCTGTGTGTTATGAAGAGTATGCTTGCCCAGATGGACACCATCTTTCTGCAACTAATTGGTGGCTTCTGGGGCTTTCCTACCATGAGTTACATCATAGACTTCTCAGCTAGGAGTGACATAGAAATAAATGAGATTTGCCTTACCTCACATGTTCCCAGATATGACTTAATTAAAGATGGAAGAAAATCTAATTTTGCCAGGTAGTAGCAGTTGATAGCATGGACAACCTAATGCACATATGACCCATTCTTTATTAAAAAATGTGTAGATAAATAAAGGAGCCAATAAAATTTGCATGCAGAAGCATTTTCATCTAATTGTAGTCTCCTACATCTAATTGTAGTGTCCTACTTCGTTACCATGGGTAGCACTATCCAACCTGGCAGCATCTTTGTATGAAATCCACAGAGAAGGCAGTCTGGGCGAGCTTCCCTACTGTCTGCACTGAAAAGTTATCAGCTTTCCAGAAGAGCCCAGGGCACTGACTTCCCTCTCTGGAAACCATGTCATGCTATCTGAGGACAGTTTTAACTTGTTCCTGGCTGAGAAAGAACAAGAGGGTTTCATTACACAATCTTGAGGTTTATAGACAGGAGATGTGTAGACACAAAAGGACTATTATTTTCTGTTACAATTGGGGATGATGCTTAGCCTTGCTTACTTCATTTATTTGGGTCAAGCTGATTTCTCTCATATCCAGACGTTGCTCAAAATCAGTATTTATTGTTTGAACAGAAATACCCTAAAATTTTTGATAAAATTTAGCTAGCATTTGATCTGTTTAGTCATTATGGATACAAAGTTACTTTTCTGTTTCTTTGCAAGAGAATATGATTAACTGTTTGTGCACCATGATTTAAATAAGTACATGACTCAGGCAATTCATATGTAATTTGTTTCCATCAAAGACGTGCACATAAGATATTAATAAGTGCATTCTGTTTCCCTAGGTGTAATGAAAAAGTAATTTCAGTATTCTAAATTGATTGCTAATGCTCTAGTGAAAAATTAACCCTTTCTGCATGAGTAGTATCAGGCTGAACAAATATGAAACAGTATTTTTCTTTCATAGTTTACACATTTGTCAGATATTTGTCTTATCTTTTACATGTCAGTAACAATAGTATGTAAGGAATTTCTATATTCTTCTTGGAACAAGGCAGTATTCCTTTTTCTCCCCCTGGGAATTAGGAAAGCTGTCATTTATTTTCTAGGCCAGGGGTCTCCAACCTCTGAGATCTAATCCCTGACAATCTGAGGTGAAGCTGATGTAATAATAATAGAAATAAAGTACATAATAAATGTAATGTGCTTGAATCATCCTGAAGCCATTCCTCCTTCCACCATTGAAAAATATTCTTCCATGAAACCAGTCCCTGGTACCTTAAAAATTTGGGGACCACTGTTCTGAGGTATTAATTCTAATGCTCTCCTATTGCTTGCATCTTTCTATGTTGAGTACAGAGATGTAAAATTGTTTGTGCCCTGACTTAAGTCTGCACTGTCTCTGATTTAAAATCTAAATGAATGTTGCCATCATTTATCATCTGTGATGTTTTTATTGTCATGCATAAATAAATAAAGCCTCATATTAAACAGACAAGCAAGATATACATGGTAGAATCAGTAAATACTTTCGGAAGCCCAATTTAAAGTAGAATAGATTCAGTTTTAAGCAAGATATCCCCCAATGTATCAGGCACTTGGACCAGGGAAAAAAGTGCTTTTGCTTATGGCATTTTGCAGTAGTCAAAGTTATTGTCTTTGGTATTTGATACTCTTGAGATTAAAAAAGAAAAAAAGAGCAGTAAAATTGATGTTAAAGAACAAAGCCTAGGATAGTTAAGGATCTGGTTGACAAACCTAGCAGTTAAGAGCTAGGGGCCTGAAAGTTGAACGTGGGCCACAACTTACTAGCTGCGTGACCTTGAGGAAAGTTATTGAACTGTTTTCCCTTCTTAAGTAGTCATTTTTTTCATTGGTAGAATTGGGCCTTAATGTTGTGAGGAGTAAATGAGATGGTCCTTGTACGTTTGTAAATGAAGAAAGGACTTAGATTCAAAGTGAGTAAAAAGATGAAATTACTGACACACATAACCAAAGGTAGAAAAGGGAGAATTGAGCTGGGTCTTAGGAAAGCACAGAGTTATGAAGTATATGCTCAAACCCTACCAGACCCCCTCTCTTCCTCTCTTGCTCCCTGCTTCTTTCTTTGTGGATGTGGCTCTGAGAGGTGAAGGTTGCAATCATCGCATCCCTAGGGCTTGCGTTTTTACAGTTTTGCTGTTAAGAGAGAAGAAAGCTTCCTTTGTTCTGTGTCCAGATTGGAAAATACTGGAGAGTGTTCCAATTGCTTGGGCCTTTAGCCAATTTCTGAATCGTTTTCTTTTTATATGTGATAAGGTCCACTACCAAGCTTGGCCAGTGTAGCTCAGTGGTCATGCCTTTCTATAGACTCTCAGCATCCCAAGACCGGCACATCCACCACAAACATAATTAGAAAAGCATTTTTCAAAGGGAAGTGGAAAGGAGTCAACCTAAACTTAGAAAGAAATCAAACAGTAACATCTGGTCCGGTAGGTAAAAGCTAGTGTCTGGTTTGGGGAAGCTACCGATGCAGTGTGTTTCTTTTGTGGCTTTGTTGTTGCTTTTATTGTTTAAGTGATAGAATCGTCTTCTGTTTCCTTTCTAAAATAGATTGTGTTCTTTTTGCTATAGACTTCTGATCCAAGGGAAAGTACTGCCAACAGCGGGCAAAATTGCCAAGTCAATTAAACTCTCTTCTCCAGTTTCTTTGTTCTCTCTCTGCCAAGGATCACTCACACGGGCCTGCCTCCCTTCGAATGACTCAGACGTCAAAATTACTTCTCCCACCATCTAGTTTTGATAAAACCACTCACATCCAAACAGGATGAATCCCACTAGCCTTCAGTAAGGTTATGTTCTTTTCAAAAAAGAAGCTTCACTTCTTAACCAATCTTTAGCTAAGGGTGTGTGTCTGAATTTGAAAGGTTGGCAGTGAGTGTGGAGGCCGTTCGTGTCTTTTGCCCGCAGGGCTCACTGCCCTTCTCCACAACACTGATTTTTTGTGTTGTGTTTCCCCACAACACAACACTCCACCTTTGCTTTTCCTTCACCCAGTACTCCTTCCACTACACCCTCCAGGGATCTTAGCAGCTTAACTCATCTGCTGAAAAACAAGTCACACTGTCATAGGAAATATATTAATATTTTTCAGGAGTCCTGAAATGGCATTTGAAACATATCATACAGAGAGGAGTAACTTATATTAAGTTCAAACTACTTGTGGGTAGTGATAATAGAAGTGAAATTCCAAGCCTCAAATGGGGAAAGGCAAATAAAAGTAAGTCATTCCTTTCCCCATAGATGGTTACATACTCTACTGCAGACAATGTTACACTTCCGGACTACAAAGACCCCAGCTTTGGCTCTGGGTTCATCTGCAAGGAAATGATAATTTTGAGAGGGGAAGACAGAAATACTGCATGCATAGGAAGAGGGAGCATATAGAGTGAGAGAGAAGACTTCACTTAAATATTTGCAGCTATGAACTGATGGTGAAGTTTAGGAATTTTGTCACAGCTGAGAAATCTAGAAGAGACCCCTTCTCCTTTTTTTTTCGTGTGTATTGATAATTAAACAGAAGAATGTGAGATTTCTGTACTAGCTGGAATTTTGGCCTATGAATATTGTTAGGAAGTGTCTTTGTTTCTCAAATTTCCTTTTCAGATAATTTCACTTTCAGTAAGCTGAGTCACTGATGATCAGCAAGGAAATAAGTGCTAAAACCTGGGAAGGTCAACTGAAGTGAAATAGTCATTCAAAGGCACTATCTCCTAGACTACGAGATGCTTTTGACAACACTATGTGAGTATATCTCACAAAAGTATCAATAGCAAAACTTGCTTGTAGGTCAAAAGCTATTCTAAACTTGTGTTACTTTCAGTTGAAGGTTAGATTGTTGAAGGGCCTCTAGACTCTCAGGTTTGGCTTTGGACTGAAATAGTGAGATGATTGAAACCAGTGAGATGGTTGGCTATCTTTGGCTTGAAGATGAGTATCTATCAAATGCCCTTTTCAATGAAACCACCACTGTGTTAGGTCTACAGAGGATTAGCCCTTACATGGGAAACTTTGAGGTCTGAGAGGACAAAGGCAGTCAAGCCCAGTTGCTGTGAACTTTTTTCATGTCTGAGTCTTTGACCAGGTCCTTTGGCTATAAAGTTTGGTATAGCTCTCCCTCATTTTTGAGTCAAACTCTTGTGGTTGTTTTATGTGACTTGTGCTAATGTCTAGCTCTGCCCGAGTAGATACCATACGATACGCATTTAGAAATGTAGGCTAGGAATACCATTTATTTTCTCAGGAAACATGATCCTTAGGGGAAAAAAAATTAAATAAACTCATTTGTAACTTTGTAGTGATAGACATGGTAAGGATGTTAGTGTTGAAGCATAGTGTTGAAAAAACATCATTTTTCTTTCAGATGATTATGATCATCAAGTTTATAATCTTTGACAATTACATCAAACTCAACAGTTTCACATCATTCTGCTAATATATTCTTGCTGGATCCACATTCCTATCTGATGTCTTTTACTCATTTTTTTTCTTTCTTTGTTAGGAAGGGAAGGAAAAAAAGGCAGTAGATCATAGACTGGTATAAAAGTGCTTTGTAGTTTCTTTGACAGAAATTCATCGAGATGTGAGGACAGTGGGTTTATCTTACAAGACTCTGCTGTAGTCCAGCATCAAAGATGTGAATAACTCACACCTGGACATGATGTGACACAGCTGCTCACTGGTGACACATGAACTTATCAGAGGTTGATGTGATGGATATAATGTGTAGAGCCTTCCAGGAGATCTTCAATAAGTTATGTACATCCCATGTGCTCAATTTCCCAAATAGAAGCATGTTTATGGATAGTGTATTCTAGTTCATGTATTCCAAGCCAAGATGGAACTCTCAAATTTACATAGGCTTAATAGACTGGTTCCAAATAGGAAAAGGAGTACATCAAGACTGTATTGTCACCCTGCTTATTTAACTTATATGCAGAGTACATTATGTGAAAATAATGTACTGGGCTGGAAGAAACACAAGCTGGAATCAAGATTGCTGGGAGAAATATCAATAACCTCAGATATGCAGATGACACCACCCTTATGGCAGAAAGTGAAGAGGAACTAAAAAGCCTCTTGATGAAAGTGAAAGAGGAGAGTGAAAAAGTTGGCTTAAAACTCAACATTCAGAAAACTAAGATTATGGCATCTGGTCCCATCACCTCATGGGAAATAGATGGGGAAACAGTGGAAACAGTGTCAGACTTTATTTTTTTGGGCTCCAAAATCACTGCAGATGGTGACTGCAGCCATGAAATTAAAAGATGCTTACTCCTTGAAAGGAAAGTTATGACCAACCTAGATAGCATATGAAAAAGCAGAGACATTACTTTGCCAACAAAGGTCCGTCTAGTTAAGGCTATGGTTTTTCCACTGGTCATGTATGGATGTGAGAGTTGGACTGTGAAGAAAGCTGAGCTTTGAAAAATTGATGCTTTTGAACTGTGGTGTTGGAGAAGACTCTTGAGAGTCCCTTTGACTGCAAGGAGATCCAACCAGTTCACCCTAAAGGAGATCAGTCCTGGGTGTTCATTGGAAGGACTGATGCTGAAGCTGAAACTCCAATACTTTGGCCACCTCATGCGAAGATTTGACTCATTGGAAAAGACCCTGATGCTGGGAGGGGTTAGGGGCAGGAGGAGAAGGGGATGACAGAGGATGGGATGGCTGGACGGCATCACCGACTCGATGGACTTGAGCTTGAGTAAACTCCGGGAGTTGGTGATGGACAGGGAGGCCTGGTGTGCTGCAACTCATGGGGTCGTAAAGAGTCGGTCACAACTGAACAACTGAACTGAACTGAATATCATAGCGGGGGTCAGGAATGTAACATACGGCTTTTTCTTATATTGTTCATGAAATGGTTACAATTGTGGTAATGACTTTTTAAAAAGATTTATGTATTTATTTATGGCTGTGCTGGGTCTTTGTTGCTGTTTGATGGCTTTCTCTAGTTGTGGTGAGCAGGATCTACTCTCTAGTTGCAGTGCGTGGGCTTCTCATTGCCCTGGCTTCCCGTTGTTGTGGAACACAAGCTTTAGGCATGTGGGCTTTAGTAGTTGCAGCGTGCAGGCTCAGTAGTTGCAATTCCCAGTCTTAGTTGCTTCATGGCAAGGGGGAATCTTTCCAGATCAGGGTTTGAACCTGTGTCTCCTGAATTGGCAGGTGAATTTTTAACCACAGGATCATGAGGGAAGCCCTGTGGTGATTAATTTTGTACATCATCTCTTTTATACAATGAGGGACTAAAGCAAGTATCAATACTCCAATTTTACTGATTAGAAAATCAGTTGATAATTTTCTTACAATTATGTATGATCTTAGATAAAAGAAGGAAAATGAATTTCTAGGTATATTGATTTCATGGGCTTTTATTAAGCTTTAGAATGATGCAGAGGTTGGGAAGACATGCTATATTTAAAGACAAACAGCAAGGCATTGTGGGGCTTCCCAGGTGGCTAGTGGGAAAAAAACCATCTGCAAATGTAGGGGCTGCAGGAGATGCTGGTTCAATCCCTGGGTTGGGAAGGTTCCCTGGAGAAGGAAATGGCAACCTACTCCAGTTTTCTTGCCTGGGAAATCCCATGGACAGAGGAGCCTGGTGGGCTACAGTTCATGGGGTTGCAAGCAGTTGGACATGACTGAATGACTGAGCAAACACACACACAAGCAAGGTGTTATGAGACAGGGATTGAATGCAGAGAAGAAAAGTGAGCTCTGATTGGGTCATTTTGATGAAATTTTCTATAATTTTTCCTTGTGTATAAAATAAGGGAATTTTTTACTCTAATTTTTTAAAGAATAAAAATCAATTTAAAATATTTCTCCCTTTTATTTATGCTAAACCACAAGTATGGAGAAGGGCAGCCTTAAATTAGAAGAGGAAAGGACTGAATTAAAAAGAGAATAGGGGGTGGTACTGGTGAAGCAAAAAGAGATCTCAGAAGGTATATGTTTAAGGTACCTTGAGCAAAATCTTGCTTATAGATTCTGTGTTGTATCTGAAAAGAGAGGTGGCAGCACTACTCTCCTTCACTTTGTTTCTCCATCTTTAAAGCCTAAATTTGAAAACAGTTTATGCAGTATAACCAGGAGGCTATTTCTGGACATGAATGGTCTAGTGTTGAAAAATATAAACATATATCCTGAGTAGGTCAGGAATTACATGATCAGAACATGGTGTAAAGGAACCTGAAAATCTTGCTGCATGTAATTTTAAACCAATGTACATTTATCACAAAATAAAAGTGTAAAATATTATGTTATATATGTGTATATATATATTTGATTTCTGAGCAAAGCCCTTGTTATTTTGTGTATTACTCCAATTTTCACATAAGAAAAGTTGTTTGTATCACTTTTTTTTTTTTTTCCCAGTGGGTTTTGTCATACATTGATATGAATCAGCCATGGATTTACATGTGTTTGTATCACTTTTAAACATTGTAAAGTTTTTAATTTTAAACATCCGAAGAGGTTTTTTTTTTTTTTCTTTAATACACTTTGGGAATACTTATTTTCGTATTGACTATAGATATGAACTTTGTAACAAAGTTACATAGGAACCTCATCTTGATGGTAAAATATTTATAAGAAGGATTACTCGTACCATAGGCTGTAGTTTATATAGAATGTAAGAATACTGAAAAATATGTAGGATATAGAAAAACAAAAATAAGAGTACATATATTTGACTACACAATCTCTAGTATAAATATTCTATAGGTATATAGAATACTGGGGCTTCCCTGGTAGCTCAGCTGATAAAGAATCTGCCTGCAATGCAAGAGATCCCGGTTCAGTTCCTGGGTTGGGAAGATTTGTTGCAGAAGGGCTAGGCTACCCACTCCGGTATTCTTGGGCTTCCCTGGCGGCTCAGCCGGTAAAGCATCTGCCTGCAATGCAGGAGACCTGGTTCAATCCCTGGGTTGGGAAGATCCCCTGCAGAAGGAAATGGTTATCCACTCCAGGATTCTGGCCTGGAGAATTCCATAGACTGTATAGTCATGGGGACACAAAGAGTCAGACACAACTGAGCAACTGTCACTTTCATATAGTGTACTATATATATATTTATATAAATATAACAATGTAGAGAATATTCCCACAGAGTAGCTAACCATTAGTATGTGGATGGCTTTCTTGGTGGCTCAGACAGTAGAGAATATGCTTGCAATGCAGGAGATCCAGATTCAATCCCTGGGTCAGGAAGGTCCCCTAGAGAAGGGAATGGCTACCCACTCCAGTATTCTTGCCTCGGAAATCCCGTGGATGGACCCTGGTGGGCTACCGTTCAAAATATGGGGCACTTGGGGGATTTCTTAACAAGGAAATGTAAACTCAAAGTGAAAGATAAGGCTGCCGTTTGCTGGTCCTCAGAGGCATCCTGTTATTAGGCCTGTCAACACTTGCTTCATTCGCCTAAAGCACTTAGATGAACAGTGGCATGGTTATGTACACAAACTGGAAAATGTGGTTATTTTTCAAAATGAATAATTGCCTGTGAAAAAAGAGAGAAAGAGAGCTTCAAAAATAAATAGATCATCACATTTCTTTTTTCCCTCAAAGCCATATCCAGTCAGAAACAGAATATGACTTGTAAGAATAATCCAAATGGTTCATGAAATGCAACAAATGGACAAAACTCCTACTTATTAGATGTATTTTAAAAAGTAATTCTATGAACACTGATTCCCAGTTGTCATGTCATGTGGATTTCTCTTGCTTTCGATAATTCCCTTCAGAATTTAATCCACAGAAAAGAGGTGTACAGATAAGTAATGTTATTTTACATTTCTAAAATATTCTTGTAGAATTTTGGACCACAAAAAGTAATCTGTGAAATGGAAGCAGCAATATCCAAGACAGATATTGGTCATATAAAAAATATAGTTCTTGGTCTTTCACAATCAGGTATACAGCTATCTAAATATTCTATGTTAAGCAACGAAAGATTATATTTAATGTACTCATTTCTTCTTTTATGCAAAAGAGATTGGTAAATATTGGACCTTTGTAGGTTTTTGCATTAAATTTTAACTTTGAAAGATACTGTTTAACAAAGATAATGAGAAAATATATATTAAAATCATTTCTTACATACCAAATTGATGAGAAATAAATTCTGAGAATAACAATTTTTGACTGTATGGAGCAAAACGAACTCTCAAATTTCAGGTTAAAAATAGTAACCTTTGAAATTCCTTTGGTATCTCTAATTTTCTTGAAGAGATCTCTAGTCTTTCCCATTCTGTTGTTTTCCTTGATTTCTTTGCATTGATCACTGAGGAAGGCTTTCTTATCTCTCCTTGCTATTCTTGGGAACTGTGAATTCAGATGGGTATATCTTTCCTTTTCTCCTTTGCCTTTAGCATCTCTTCTTTTCACAGCTATTTGTAAGGCCTCCTAGATAGCCATTTTGCCTTTTTGCATTTCTTTTTCTTGGGGATGATTTTGATCACTGCCTCCTGTACAATGTTACAAACCTCTGTCCGTAGTTCTTCAGGCACTCTGTCTATGAGATCTAATCCCTTGAATCTATTTGTCACTTCCACTGTATAATATAAGGGATTTGATTTAGGTCATACCTGAATGGCGTAGTGGCTTTCCCTACTTTCTTTAAGTCTGAATTTGGCAGTAAGGAGTTTATGATCTGAACCAGTTAGCTCCCAGTCTTGTTTTTGCTGACTGCATAGAACTTCTCCATCTTCAGTTGCAAAGAGTATAATCAGTCTGATTTTGGTATTGGCCATCTGGTGATGTCCATGTGTAGAGTCATTACTTGTGTTGTTGGAAGAGGTTGTTTGCTATGACCAGTGCATTCTCTTGGTAAAATTGTTAGCCTTTTCCCTGCTTCATTTTGTACTCCAAGGCCAAACTTGCCTGTTACTCTAAGTGTCTCTTGACTTCCTACTTTTTCATTCCAGTCTCCTATGATGAAAAGGACATCTTTTTTTGATGTTAGTTCTAGAAGGTCTTGTAGGTCTTCATAGAACCATTCAACTTCAGCTTATTCGGTATCAGTGGTTGGGGCATAGACTTGGATTACTGTGATATTGAATGGTTTGCTTTGGAAATGAACAGAGATCATTCTGTTGTTTTTGAGATTGCATCCAAGTACTGCATTTCGGTCTCTTTTGTTGAGAAAATTAGAGATACCAAGGGAAGATTTCATGCAAAGATGGGCAGAGTAAAGTACTGAAATGGTATGAACCTAGCAGAAGCAGAAGATATTAAGAAGAGGTGGCAAGAATACACAGAAGAAATATATAAAAAAGATCTTAATGACCCAGATAACCATGATCTCCAGGGGATCTTTCTGATCCAGGGATTGAACCCATGTCTCTATGTCTCCTGCATTGGCAGGTGTTTCTTTACCACTAGCACCTGCTGGGAAGTCTGTTCCATATGTGAGAAATCATTTCGAAAGAGCTACTACCTCTGGGATGAGAGGTTGAAAGAATTAGCAAGTGGGAAATGTATCCACAAGCTTTGAAATATTTTGGTAACTATTGCTTAAGCAAGGGGTGAATACACATTTTCTTTTTCAGTTTATATTTGCATATTCTAGATACTAATTTTTTAAGAAATTGAAATGAAAATGATGGTGCAAATATTTGCAATCAATGTGTAAAAATGCTTTTCTTTGAAGATTCATGGCTGTGTTAAATGAATCTTTAATGCTAAAGAAAATCAGAGTGGGGAAAAGAGGAGTGAGACTGAATGAAAGCTTAGTTGCTCAGTCATGTCTGACTCTTTGCAACCCCATGGACTGTAACCAGCCAGGCTTCTCTGTCCATGGGGATTTTCCAGGCAAGAATACTGGAGTGGATTGCCATGCCCTCCTCCAGGGGATCTTCCCAACCCAGGGATGGAACCCAGGTCTTCCGTATTGCAGGCAGATTCTTTACCATCTGAGTTACCAGCGAAGCCCAGATATACTAGATATGATAGCCTGTCCCGTCTCCAGGGGATCTTCCTGACCCAGGAGTTGAACCGGGCTTGCCTGCATTGTAGGGAGATTCTTTACCAACTGAGCTATCAGGGAAGCTCGTGAGACTGAATAGGACACCCTAAATTGTTGATAGTGAGTTTTTCCAGGTAAGAGTCAGGAGTTTATAATAGTGCAAAGTGACTTTCATGTTTTGTTCTGTATAACTGAATTTTATGATTCTTTAGCACAATATGTTCATGTATTACATAAATAAAAAGAAGAGGAAGAAGATACACAATATTCTTAGTATATCTAAAATACATTTGTTTTTTTCTCAGCCATATGTGACCTTCTGAATAAAAAGTCATATTAAAAATTATTCTGAAAATTAATGCTTTTTAGTTTCAGGAAATGTGAAGTTCCATATATAATTATTTGTAAAAGCTTCATATTTTGGTGTGATGAATAAAACAGTTTAAAATAATGGACTAACTTTAAGCCTTCACTACATTTCAGAGAATTTATAGCCTTTGAAATATCTCCTGTAATTGTAAAGGAAGCATTTCATTACTTTCTCAGTTGACTAGATTTGATTCATGAAGTGCTGCTACATTTTCTTTAAAAAGTCGAAATGATTATTGGTATTCTTCATTTTCATTTGTTATGTTTAATTTTTGAACTAGACACAATGTTGTCCAAATCATGTAAGTAGAATCAAGCAAGTAAATAAAGTAGTGTGTGTTATTTATTGTTGTTAAAACTTCAGGTGAATTTAAGGAATAGCTTAACATTAGTTATAATTTAAGTGAAAATAGTTGTTATTAAAAAGTACCTTTAAACATTTTTCCAAGACAGATTGTTAGATAATCATGTTTTGAGTACAACAGATACTTTGCAATAAGTAAACTGACAGGATTTTGAAATATTTTTCCTATTCACACTTTTAGAAATAAAAATTATGAGTCATATGTCAAAAATAGGTGGATGTTACACTATAAAATCTCTCTTGATGCTCTGTGACAATCGGGAGGCATAGAGTGGGGAGGGAGATGGGAGGGGTTTCAGGATGGAGGCAACGTATGTATACTTATGGCTGATTCATGTTGATGTATGGCAAAAACCCTCACAATATTGTAATTATCCTCCAATTAAGTAAATTAATTAAAAAAAAAAGATCTCTCTTAAGCTTCAGACCCATATATACACATAAGTCATGCTGCCGAATGAGCAGTCACAAAACTAAAAGGTCAGTGCAATCCTTGGCGGCCCGTGGACGACACAGACAGGTATAGACATGGGGATCCAGGAAGGGCAAGGAAAAGGTAACTCGCAGCTTTTTCCTTTGCTGAGGACCCGGTGGACTGGAGTAGGAACTGTGAGGAAAGGTGACCAGTGCTGTGGAAAACATCCTTGATTGCTCTCCAGTCCAGGGAAGGGCGGCAGAGCAGCACCTCTTTTGTTTCAAGTCCACTTGGGCCCTATTTAGGGTTCCACTACACCTCTAGACACACAGCTTGGAGTCCCCGCTCTTAGTAATCAAATGTATGCAAAGATCGTAATCTTGCTTAGCCATATTCTACTTCTCTGTTAAAGGAGAAAGCAAGACAACTTTTCTTTTTCTTTCTTGGAGATGCAAGGGAATTCAGTATTGGCGTTACCCATATTGTGCTTATTTTTAATAATTATAGCATAACACTGGACAACTTCACTCAAATGTCTCAAAAAACCTCAGAAATAACACACACCAAGTTGAGCTACCCTTCTTCTTCTCCATACCAGCCTATCACTTGTTTTTCTCTTTTGAAATGGTCCAGCCTTTGGCCCAAGTCATTACCTTTCAGGAGGGTGAACTTTACCCTAAGCTTCTCCTCTTTCTCTCTTTCCATATGTTGTTAGTTACAGTCTCTGTTGATTCTGCCTTCTGGATAGTTTTTGATCTGACCAGCCCACTGCACAGCCCTAGTGCAGGCTACTGGCATTTTTCATCGGGACCAGTGCAGTCACCTCATGGTCCATTCCTCTGTCTCCGTTCTTGCACCTCTAATCCAATCTCTGCATCACAATTTTTGTCCAAATGAGAACTGGAGGATGTAATGTGCTTCCTTAAAATGCTGAAACTCTTACAATGAAACCTGAGCTTTTTGACATGATTTAGAAGCCTCTAGATACTTCTTTCTTCTGGCTTCTCTTTCCTTAATTCCCAGTTACCTGGCCAGATCTGGCTCACCATTTAAGGTTCAAGTTGTATTCCAGTTTTAATTTGAGATACTTGTGTGTGTGTTAGTCACTCAATTGTGTCCAACTCTTTGTGACCCCATGAACTGTAGCCTGCCAGGTTCCTCTGTCCAAGGGATTTCCCAGGCACGAATACAGGGATGGGTTGCCATTTCCTGCTCCAGGGCATCTTCCCAACCCAGCCCAGGGATTGAAGCCAGGTCTCCTGCTTTGCAGGCAGATTCTTTACCATCTGAGCCACCAGGGAAGTCCCAGTAATACACTGGTTTTTCAGTCATGTCTGTTTGTGACTCTGTGGACTGTAGCCCACCAGGCTCCTCTGCCCATGGAATTCTCCAGGAAAGAATACTGGGGTTGGTAGCCATTCCCTTCTCCAGGGGATCTTCCCAACCCAGAGATTGATCCCAGGTCTCCTGCATTGCAGGCAAATTCTTTATTGTCTGAGTCACTAGGGATGTGTATTGAGATACTTGTACATCCCTTACTTTAGATTGGGATTGGCTGTGTGTTCAGCAGTGGTGTTTGCTCTCTTGTGATAAGAATCAACAAATTTATTACCTCTGGGGATCTGTGAGTGTAGGAACCAGGCTGGTACTTTGTTCATTAACGTATCCCAGGTGCATAAGGTAGATGCTCAATAAATATCTGCTAACTAGTGATAAAAATGAGCTGGTAAGGTTATTTTGCCAGTCATTTCTGTTGTTGTACTAGTGTAGTAATGGTATTAGTTGCTCAGTCGTGTCTGACTCTGCCACCCCATGGACTGTGGCACGCCAGGCTCCTCTGTCCTGGGATTCTCCAGGCAAGAATACTGGAGTGGATTGCTATTCCCTTCTCCAGGGGATCTTCCCGACCCGGGAATCAAACCCGGGTTTCTTGCATTGCAGGCAGATTCTTTACCATCTGAGCTACAGGGAAGATCCTTCTGTTGTTGAAGTCTCCCCAATTAACCTCTATGACCTAGTCGTGCTGAATTTATTTCCAATTTTCTAAAATCATGTGCTCTCTTGTCTCTGGTGTTTTACACTTGCTGTCCTCTTACCAGGAAGTCTCTAACTCTGCCTGTGTGTCCCCATAATGTCGTGTAATTTTCTTCCTCTGACGCTTATCAAACTGGATGGTAAGTTCCAGTGCACACATCTCTACCACCCACAGGCTTGTTCCCTGTGTGCATAAAAATGGTGTTTTCCAGCATCTGGTAGAGTACCAGCCTGTATTTCACACCTAATCCGTATTTCTGATTGCAATAAATTAATGAGGAAATGAACTCATATATATGGAAAATAGGAAGAGAGTGCTTAAGACATGAAAATTACATGATAAAAAAGGTACTTATGTTATGATAAACAAAGAAAGACCTGTTTAGAAAAAGTCTGGAAGGAAAAGTTCAAAATGTCAGCGTGCCTGGGTATGAGTGGTAGGAGTGAGGTGATTTCTTTTTCTACTTGTATTGCTAAGGTTTCTTTAATAGACAATATTAATTCATAGTATTTTGAAAAGTTGAAAAAGAACACAACATAAATATGACTGGGGAATGTACCAATATCTGTATACAATATCTGTCCTTTTCCACTGGGTTATTTCACTTAACAGAATTGTTGCAGGAAGGGGGACCCCTTCCAGGGCCCAAAACTGGGCTCTTGTCTAACACTCAGAAATGAATTGTCCAAGGAGACAGAAGCTGACAAAGCAAGAGATTTTATTGGAAAGGGCACCTGGGTGGGGAGCAGTAGGTAAGGGAACCCAGGAGAACTGCTCTGCCGCGTGGCTCGCAGTCTCGGGGTTTATGGTGATGGGATTAGTTTCCGGGTGGTCTTTGGTCAATCACTCTAATTCAGAGTCTTTCCTGGTGGCGCACGCATTGCCCAGCCAAGATGGATGCTAGCGAGAGGGATTCTGGGAAGTAGACGGACACGTGGTGTCTCCTTCTGACCTCTCCTGGACTCTTCCGGTTGGTGGTGGATTATTAGTTCTGGATTCCTTACCAGGATCTCCTGTCATAAAACAACTCATGTGGATGGTTACTAAAGGGCCTGGCCAGGGTGGGTGGTTTCAGTCAGTGTGCTTCCCCTAACAATGACTTCAAGGTTCATCTGTGTTGTAGCATGTTTCAGAATAACCTTCCTTTTTAAGCTGGATGATATTTCACTATTTCTATACCATATTTTCTTTATTCATTCAGTCAATGGACATTTGTGTTTATTCCCACCTTCCAGCTATTGTGAATAATACTGCTATGAAAATGGTATATAAACACCTGTTAGAATCTCTGCTTTCATGTTTTTGAGGAGTATACATGTAAAAGTGGAGTTGCTGGATAATATGGTAATTCTATGTTTAATTTTGAATACATTGGTGCTTTCTAGAAATACACATATTTTTATTTTTACTCAACTTTATGCTCCTTGATGAATAAGAGGATGTCTCAAAGTTAGATGAAAACATAAGATGACAAACCAAGTTCTACATTTGGATATCGCAATTTCATTTTTTCTTTATGAGTTTGAAATTATATCTGTCCTTGACTTGCACGAACAGGTAGAGTTAAACAACAAACAACCTTTTGTCAAACAGAAAGGTAGAAACATACTAAATTGCACAAGCAGAACTGACTCCTCTTCAGGCTGATCCATAAACTTAATGAAGGACACGTGCAAACTCAGCCAGGACCTCAACAAGTCTGTACAGTTCATCCTATCTGAACTGGGTTTAAATATCTTTGTCTAACTCTGGGAATTATTTGCTTGTGGATTCTTTTAAGAGCAATCTAAAATGAGAGTCATCTACTTGCATAAAAGCCAAAATTTTGACATCTCAAGAGATACTTAGTTGTCCTTTTTTTTTTTCCCCTGCAGAGGTATTCTATGAGACATAAAGATGCAGATAAAAGTTTTCCAAGCTGTTAGAGTATTTCTGCTTCCCAAGGTACTTAAGTATTTCAGAAAATATGGTTATAAAGGTGTCAACTGGGATGCAAATTCTTATCCACTTGGGATCTATGACACTTAAATCAATGTTTGGTCTTTTCGTCTCTTGGGCTTTTATAATACAGTACAAATTATTGGCCAAGATCCAAATCCATCTCTTTATCTACTCCTATGGACTACATAGAATTTGGTTAAGCATAAGACAAACATTCTCTTAAAAGTTAGCTCTAAGAATGACACAGTGATCACTGTTTATTTACAAATATGAAGTGGTATTTGCCAAAAAAAAAAAAAAGCATTTTTTTTTAATCCACTTTAACTCTTTTGGAATTAATTACTTGTCCAATAAAGGAAAGCAGAAAGTTAAGTGAACTTTAAAAGGAAAATGGCATCTGTACATTGCTTCTTTCATAATTTAAGTAATATTTAGACAGAATGTTGGCCACAGTAGGAAAAAACAACCCCTGAACTTTTAATTGCAAAAAATAGTTGTAGGGCTTCCCTGGTGGCTCGGGGGTAAAGAATCTGCCTGCCAATGCCGGAGACATGGGTTTGATCCCTGATTCAGGAAGATCCCACATGCTACAGAGCAACTAAGTCTGTGCGCCACAGTTATTGAGCGTGCGCTCTAGAGGCCAGCAGTGGCACCTACTGAGCCCACATGCTGAAACTCCTGAGTGTGTTTGCCCTGAAGCCTCTGCTCTGCACCGAGCTGCCACCACAATGGGAAGCCCATGCGCCGCAGCTAGATAGCCCCTACTCACCACAACTAGAGAAAAGCCCATGCAGCAATGAAGACCCCGAGCAGCCTATATATATATATAGAGAGAGAGTCTTCACCACAGTCTGACTTGTGTAAGTCACTTGGGAAGATTCTGTATTAGTCACCCTTTAAGTGTGAATAAAGACACCTGTCTTCTATACTTTAAACACTGGATGAAGAGCTAAGTGAGTTAATGTAGGAAAAAATACTTGGCAAGTAATTAAGCCCTATATAAATTTCAAGGCAGACTTGATGTTAGTTATGTAAACAACAGCTTGTTTTGATTTCTTCATCCGGATCTGTTGGCTTTGCCATGTTACTCTTGTCCAAGCAATAGTTAACCTAAACCTTGAAAAGAGACTTCAACTTGGGATATGAATCATAAAGCGTATGAGTGCAGAGGTATTCTCCATCTTTAAACTTGGAAATAGCTGTCATTTGGATAGTTCTAAGACATGTATGCCCTTGTTTTGGACCATCCCAGAAAGAGGTTGCCTTAGATTCCCCCTTCTCCCACTCTTTGTGTGGGGAGGTTGAAATGAAAGGCATGTTGAACTATTCTGGAATTTTGTGTAGATCTATATCTCAATAACAGGCAGCCTTATAAAAATAGCTTGCATGTTTATGGTGTTTTACATATTTTTGACCTTGAGCCTTAAGAAAATCTTTTAGATGTGTATGGTAGATGTTTTGTCCATTTTACCAATAAGAAAACCTGGACAAAAATGAACAAAATGACACCTCTAAGATCATAAAATTAGTTGTTTTTGCTGTGCATGATGTTGGTGGAAGGAGGATTAGAATTCAAAGTCATAAATAATATTTAAAGAAAGAAGCTTCTTATTCAACACTCCATTTTACCTCCATAATTTTGCTATACTTTCAGGTATTTTTACTGTCGCTAAACTTGCCTTATCTAACTTGTTTCTGTATCTGATGACTGTTTACCAGCAGTATTAAAGTTACCGCCTCAGAGAAACATTCTCTCCCAAGGGTGGGTACCCCTCCTACACGCACTTACTCTTTTAAGAAAGCGTTCATCACATTCCAATCTCTGTTGGTTTTCTTCTGCCTCCCCCACTGGTATGTTAAACTCTACTTCTTTTCTTTTTTTTTCAGTTGAACTATAGTTGATTTACAATGTTGTGTTAATTTCTGCCACACAGCAAAGTGATTCACTTATATATATATACATATTCTTTTTTGGATTCTTTTCCGCTATGATTTATCACAGGGGAAACTCTTGATTATTCACAGAACAAGGTGTGTAGCAGACAAATGGATGAACTTTTCATGTTAGGAGAGATTATATAGATCTTATTGATTTTTAAGATCTACCTTTAGTTTCTATTAAGCTGTATCCAGTGAGCTTTTCCGCATCTTCTTCACAGTACCTCAGTATACTTGATCCCGAATGTCTACATACTCACTATTGTTTCTAGTATTAATCTTAACATGGGCTGGAGATGTTTTTAAGGAGTTCTAGCCTTACTATCTGTACTTCAGCTTACCCATGCTATTTAGACTGGTTCCCATTTTATGATTCTGTAGGATGTTTCTCTTTTGGAAACTCAACCCGCAACATTGGTATGTGTACCCAAATCCTCGCTTCTGTATCCCTCTGCTGGAATCTTAGTCTTGGCATGCTCATCTCCTCCTACCGTAGTCTGTTCTGATAAACTCCTTTTCACTGTTGTAAACTCTTTTCAATATCCTAAAATCCCTTTCATGTGCGTCTCCACTTCTGTGTAATACTTTATCCTCTTATTGAAGCTGGGTAATCGTGTGCTTTGCCTTCTAAGGAAAGATTTTCTTCATACTGATGACTTCCTTTCCTGTAGGTGTTTCAAAAACTAATCTGTACATGGATTTTCTGTCACCAGGTTTTGCTTGCCCATTAACATATACTTGCTAATGTGTATTGAGTTTCTAGCATATCTCATGCTAACTTCTTGACTATCTTTGGTTAATGGATGAAAATAATTAATAAATTGATTTTAATTTGTTATCAGTAGATGTCATTAACATATATTACATATAAATATTATCAGTATATTATGATCAAAAATAAATGATCTGAAATGTCAAAATTCAAACTTTATTTCCACGTGAATATTCTACAACTCACCTCCCAATCCTTAACTATATCCTTCGTCATCATGAACTTCATTATCCCACCCCAATCCTTCAGCCTATTTCCTCTACCTTCCACCCACCCCAACCATAATAAATTCTTGTACAGCAGTAGTTCACTTATAAAGCATGGAGAATAAAACAATAACGTATGTTTGGCAATAAGAGAGATATAATGTAAAAATGAAGGGGAAGTTTTTCCCCTTAGAATCTCCTTCATTTGTAGGTAAATGTGAGACCTCATTGAATGTCAAAATTGATGCTAATAATACTTTCCTGGATGATTTAGATAAGTTGCATATTAGCTCTTCTCTCCCAACTACTCAAGTAGGACAAATGTGACAGTGTTATTAGGAATAGTTTAATAGCTTGGTATACTACATTCAAAGAAATGTTGGTATGGCATTAAAATCAAATTAATCTATAAAATATTTAGTATTCCAGTGTGTTCTATACATAGATTGATGAAACATGAATTAATATAAATTGCAAAGATACATTTTTATATATTGTCACCACCCCTATTAGTAATCTTAGAGAATATGTTTATTTATAATTAACTTCAATTTGCATTTCAATTTTAAAGTTTCATAAAAAAGTGTTTTGTAACCTTTTTTTTTCCTTTTAACCTACAGCTGATTTTTTTCCTGGGGAGTTCAGAATTCTGAGATATAAATTGGAGGTTCATTCTATATAATCATCATAATTTAACTTTGCCTCTCAAGGACAGAGTAATGTTTTTACACTAGGATAAAGTGGTTCAGTCATAAAGAATCCCCCTACCAAGCAGGAGACATGAGTTCAATCCCTGAGTCGGAAAGGTCCCCTTAGAGAAGGAAATGGCAACCCACTCTAGTATTCTTGCCTGGAAAATCCCATTAACAGAGATGCCTGGCCCACTATAGTCCATGTTGTTGCAAAAGTGTCTGTCTGAACTCCGTGACTAAACAACAACAATCTATGATATAATAAAGAAAAACACCAATGTGATTTCTTTTTGATGTTGTTGTTAATCCAATTTAATAACAACTATGGAAAGAGTTTTCAGCATGTGTCATGGACTTTAAGTGATCTTTGTGGTTAATCCCCTTTACAAGGATATTTTCTGCTGCCAAGATAAATGGAATAGAAGTAAGCATGATATTATGCAAAATGATAGGTCTGCTTTTTCTTTGGATTAGTGGCAAGAACCAGTGGTATTTACTGACTTTTCTTCTTAATGGGTGGATGAAATCTGAAGCTGTGTAAATGAGATAATAAAGAAATTATAAGTCTATTTGCTCTTTAATTTTAATTCTATTGGAAGACAAATAGACTTGGAAAGTTAAAACCCAGAAGAAGTAAATTCAAAAAAGAAACAAACTTTTAAATTTCTCCTAAATACTTATATATGTTCCTATAAGATTCTCCACTCGTTTCATAGAATGTTTAAAAATTATTTTAAATTAAGGAACCCTGAACTTGCCATTATGCTTATCTTGTTAAAATATTTTCTTAATATATTTATTTTTATAACAGTATAGAAATTTAAAACATTAGCATTTTAAACTGTCAGTGATGTCTTTAAGCAATTTCTTCTCCTGCTGACAAATTAATCATTTGTTTCTAGACACTATAAACATTCTATAAATTTCTGTAAATTACCCCTCTAAAATGGTTTTCAAATTTTTACTCTAGCTGAAGTATAATATATTTGGTTTGTTATTTAAGATAAATTTCTAAATTTTCTTTCCAAATGTTTATTTAATTATACTCCCTAAATTTAATTATACTGCCTAATAACTAAATTATATATTTAGTTATTTTAGAAATAATCCATTTAAACTGCCTTGTTTTGCACACATATGGAATCTTATTAGAACTTATATTTTTTGAAATTAAATATTGCATGCATATAAAACAGAAGATATACATGAAGAGTGTAGAATAGTACTAACCCAGAAACCTGTTTAAGGGAATTTTGAAGTCTCCAATGTATCTGTCTTCTATCTTTCCACCTTACCATCATGCTCCAGAAATTAATCATCCTCTTACTTTCTTGATAATTTCATGTCAGTGTTTTCCAGATATGCAATTTTTGAAATTTACCTAGACTAGTAATATGTATTCTTTGGTGCTTGCTTTTTTAAAACATTATAAAGATTCTTTTATGTGAGATGAAAAACTGTAGTTCATTCATTTTCACTATACTAGGGAATTGCATGAATATTCCCAGTATGTACTTACCTTTGCTCTGTCTTTGGGCATTTGGTTCTTTCAGTTCAGTTCAGTTCAGTCACTCAGTCGTGTTCGACTCCTTGTGACCCCATGAACCACAGCACGCCAGGCCTCCCTGTCCATCAACAACTCCCAAAGTTCACCCAAACCCATGTCCATTGAGTCGGTGATGCCATCCAACCATCTCACCCTCTGTCGCCCCCTTCTCCTCCTGCCCTCAATCTTTCCCAGCATCAGGGTCTTTTCAAATGAGTCAGCTCTTCGCGTTAGGTGGCCTAAGTATTGGAGTTTCAGCTTCAACATCAGTCCTTCCAATGAACACCCAGGACTGATCTCCTTTAGGATGGACTGGTTGGATCTCCTCCCAATCCAAGGGACTCTCAAGAGTCTTCTCCAACACCACAGTTCAAAAGCATCAATTCTTCAAAACGCTCAGCTTTCTTTATAGTCCACCTCTCACATCTATACATGACTACTGTAAAAACTATAGCCTTGACTAGATGGACCTTTGTTGACAAAGTAATGTCTCTGCTTTTTAATATGCTTTCTAGGTTGGTCATAACTTTCCTTCCAGGGAGTAAGTGTCTTTTAATTTCATGGCTGCAAAATTTGGTTTTTAGGATTTTGCAATTATATAACACTGCAATGAACATCATCTCTCCATTAGAATTTTTTACTTACATAGAGGTCTTCTTGGAACTTGAGTTTATTCAAATATCCATATTTCTTTTTTTTTTGCAGGTTTTAAAAAAAATTAATTAATTTTAACTGGAGGCTAATTACTTTACAATATTGTGGTGGTTTTTGCCATACATTGACATGGATCAGCCGCGGGTGTGCATGTGTCCCCCTCATCCCACCTCCCTCCCCATCCCATCCCTCTGGGTTGTCCCAGTGCACTGGCTTTGAGTGCCCTGTTTCTTACATCGAACTTGGACTGGTCATCTGTTTCACATATGGTAATATACATGTTTCAATGCTATTCTCTCAAATCATCCCACCCTTGCCTTCTCCCACAGAGTCCAAAAGTCTGTTCTATACATCTGTGTCTCTTTTTTTGTCTCACATATAGGGTCATCATTACCATCTTTCTAAATTCCATATATATGCATTAATATACTGTATTGGTGTTTTTCTTTCTGATTTACTTCACTGTGTATAATGGGCTCCAGTTTCATTCACCTCATTAGAACTGACTCAAATGCCTTCTTTTTAATAGCTAAGTAATATTCCGTTGTCTATATGTACCACAGCTTTCTTATCCATTCATCTGCCAATGGACATCTAGGTTGCTTCTCTGTACCAGTTATTGTAAACAGTGCTGTGATGAATATTGGGTTACACGTGTCTCTTTCAATTCTGGCTTTCTCAGTGTGTATGCCCAGAAGTGGGATTGCTGGGTCATATGGCAGTTCTATTTCCAGTTTTTTAAGGAATCTCCACACTGTTCTCCATAATGGCTGTACTAGTTTGCATTCCCACCAACAGTGTAAGAGGGTTCCCTTTCCTCCACACCCTCTCCAGCATTTATTGTTTGTAGACTTTTGGATAGCAGCCATTCTGACCAGCCTGAGATGGTACCTCATTGTGGTTTTGATTTGCATTTCTCTGATAATGAGTGATGTTGAGCATCTTTTCACGTGTTTGTTAGCCATCTGTATGTCTTCTTTGCAGACATGTCTGTTTAGTTCTTTGGCCCATTTTTTGATTGGTAAATACCCATGTTTCTACTGAGCTTACCAGAATATCAATAGGCATTTTGGAAACAGCTAGAAGAGTTTAATACAAGTTATTATAAGCTATATGGCTATTATTTATTTTTTAATTTTTTTTAAATTGGAGGCTAATTGGTTTACAATGTTGTTGTAAACAACATTGTTGTAAGTGTTGGTTACTACTGTACAACAGTGTGAATCAGCTATAAGTATACACATATCTCCTCCCTCTTGAATCTCCCTCCCACCCCGAGCCCCACTCAGTCCCACCACTCTCAGGCCTCAGAGAACACCAAACTGAGCTCCCTGGGCCCTATGCTGGGGTCCCACTCGCTGTCTCTTTGCACATGGTAGTGTAAATACGTCAGCACTACTCTCTCAAGTTTGTCTCACCCTCTCCTTCCCCGGCTGTGTCCAGAAGTCAATTCTGTACGTCTCTCTATTCTTGCCCTGCAAATAGGTTCATTAGTACCATTTTTCTAGGTTCCATATATATGCATTAACGATAACCCTATATGTTTTTCTCTTTTTGATTTATTTCACTCTGTGTAACAGGCTCTAGGTTCATCCACCTCACTGCAACTGAGTCAAGTTCATTCCTTTTTCTGTATGGCTATTATTTTAAATTCTGTCCAAAATGTTAGTATAAGAAGCATTGTATCTGACTTACAAATCAAAAGAAACTTTAACCACTGAGATAGAGTAAATTCTGATAAAATTGAAAACTCCATGAAATAGTTAATAGAAAATTTGAGATACTTCTGTTTGAGTATTATTTTTATGATTTTTCTCCCCCTGAATTTATTGCTGGGCTTCAAAACTAAGTCTAGAATGCTAATTAATTCAAGGTCTGATTACTTGCTTCTATTCCTTTCTTTTTGAAGACTCTATAAATTGCTTTTTAAAAATATTTATATATATATATATATATTTTATAAATTGCTTTTAAGATCTAGATTCAGTACCCCCAGATTAAGTCATTGGGAATAAAATATACTATTTAAAGATAATTTTTCTCTTTGGAATTAGGAATTCCAAATTTTATTAGGAATAACATTTTATTTTAGGAATAAAATTTTGTTTTAGGAATAAAATTTTATTTTAGGAAAAATTTTCCTAAATTTTTTATTAGGAATATAGGTAGGTCAACCGATGCTTATAGTAAGACTGAAGGAAAGTGATTTTTTTTTCCATGGTTGAATAATAAGTCGGCTACATATTTGGGAGTGGGGTTCCCAGGTGGCTCAGTGGTAAAGAATCCACCTGCAATCAAGAGACACAGGTTAGATCCCTGGGTCAGGAAGAGGGAGAAGGAAATGGCAGGAGAAGGAAATGGCAACCCACTCCAGTATTCTTGCGTGGGACATCCTATGGACAGAGGATCCTGGTGAGCTACAGTCCATGGAGTCACAAAGAGTCAAACATGACTTAGTGACTAAACAACAGCAATATTTGGGAATAATGTCTACAGTCTTTTTTTAAATTAAATTTTATTTTGTAAATGAAATATAGTTGATTTGCAATATTAGTTTTAGATGTACAACCTAGTGATTCACTACTTTTAAAACTATACTCAGTTAAGTTCTTACAAAATAATGGCTATAATTTCCTGTGCTGTACAATATATACTTGTTGGCTATCTATTTTATACAATTGTATGCAATCTATTTTATACAATTTTATATTGTAGTTTGTATCTCTTAATTCTATACTCCTATCTGGACTCTCCACCATATTCTCTCCCCACTGGTAGCTACTAGTTTGTGTTTTATATCTGTGAGTCTATTTTGGTTGGCGCTATACATTTGTTTTAGTTTTTAGATTCCACATGTAATGAAATGTAAGTATTCATCTTTCTGTCTAATTTCACTATGCATAATATTCTCTAGGTCCATCCATATTGCTACAAATGGCAGTTTCCATTTTTATGACCAAGTAATACTCTTCTGTGCATGAACTTGTGTATATGTGTATATCACAGCTTCTTTAACCATCTCTCTATTGAGGACTCTTTAATGTTGCTACAAATATTGGAGTGCACATATCTTTTTCAAAATGAGTGTTTTCATGGTTTTTTTTTTTTTTCTGAACATATACCCAGGAATGAAATCGCTAATAGTTCTATTTTTCAGTTTTTATGAGGAGCCTCATACTGTTTTCCATAGTGGCTGAACCAGTTTACATTCCCTTCAACAGTATACAGGGTTCCCTTTTCTCTGCAGTTTTGCCAACTTTTATTTGTGGACTCTTGATGATAGCCATTCTGACAGGTATGAGGTGATTCTGGTTTTATTTTTCACTTCTCTAATAATTAGCAACATTGAGCATCTTTCTATGTGGTATTATCCATTTGTATATATTTTGAAATAAATGTATATTATGATCTTCTGCCCATTTTTTGACTGTAGGAGCAATTTATATATTTTGGATATTAACCCTTTTTAGGTCATGTCAGTTGCAAAGATTTTCTACTCTTCTATAGGTTGTCTTTTTATTTCTTGTTTCCTTTGCTATGCAAAAGCTTTATAAGCTTAGTTAGATCCCATTTGTTTGTATTTGCTTTCATTTCTTTTGCCCGAGGAGACAGATTCATAAACATAATGCTGTGATACATCTCAGAGAGTGTTCTGCCTATATTCTCTCCCAGAAATTTTATGATTTCTGGTCTTATCTTTAGGTCTTTGATTCACTTTGAGTTTATTTTGAGTATGATGTGAGCAAATGTGCTAATCTCATTGTTTTACAGTTTTCTCAGCATCACTTGTTAAAAAGACTATCTTTTCTCCATTATCTATCCTTGCCTCCTTTGTCATAGTTTAATTGAATGTAAGTGTATGGATTTACTTCTTGGATCTGCTTTGTTCCATTGACCCATGTGTCAGTTTTTATGCCAGTACCATGATGTTTTCATTACTGTAGCTTTATAATATAGTCTGAAGTCTCCTATTTCCAGCTTTATTCTTTGTTTTCAAGACTACTTTGGTAATTTGGTGTCTTTTGTGGTTCCATATGAATTTTAGGACTATTTGTTCCAGTTCCATGAAAAATGTCATGGATATTTTGATAGAGGTTGCATTAAATTGGATTAGATGGCTTTAGGTAGTATAGCCATTTTAATGATATTAATTCTTCCAATCTAAGAGCATAGTATATCTTTCCATTTCTTTGTATCACCTTCAATTTCTTTTATTAGTGTATTATAATTTTCATAGTATAAGCCTTGACCTGCTTAGTTAAGTTTATTCCTAGGAATTTTATTCATTTTGATGCAATTTCAAAAGGGATTTAAAAAAACTTTCTCTTCATTATTGTTCAGTTTTTCATGTATTGAAACACAACAGATTTCTGTATATTAATCTTCTATCTTGCAACATCACTGTAATTCATTTATTAGTTCTAATAGATTTTTGGTGATTTTAGGGTTTTCAATATAAAGTATCATGTCATCTCCAAATACTTAACTGTTTTACTTCTTCCTTTTCAATTGGGATGCCCTTTAGTTCTTTTTCTTGTCTGAGTGCTGTGTCTAGGATTTCAAATACTTTTTAAAATAGAAGTGGTGAGTGGGCATCCTTGTCTTGTTCTTGAGTTTAGAGGAAAGGTCTTTAGCCTTTCACCATTGTGTGTGGTATTAGCTGTGAGTTTGTCATAAATAGCTTTTCTTATGTTGAGCTATGTTCCCTCTATACCCACTTTGAGAGTTTTTTTTTTTTATCATAAATGATTATTAAATTTTGTAAAGTGCTTTTTCTGCATCTATGGAGATGATCATGTAGTTTTTCTTTTTTATTAACATGGTGTATCACATTGATTTGTGATATTGAATCATCCTTGTGGCCTTAGAGTAAATCCAACTTATGGTGTATGGTCCTTTTTATATATTACTAAATCAGTTCACTATTATTTTGTTGAGGATTTTTGTATCTATATCAGTCAAAGATATTGACTTGTAATTTTCTTTTTTGGTAGTATCCTTGTGTGGTTTTGGTATCACGGTAATGATGGCCTTACCCTGAATCTGGGAGTGTTTTGTCCTCTTGAACTTTTTGGAATACTTTGAAAAGCATAGGTATTAATTCTTCTTCATACATTTTGTTGAATTCTTCTGTGAAGCTGTCCAGTACCAAACTTTTGTTTACTGGGTGATTTAAATTACAAATTCAATTTAATTACTAGTGATAATTTGTTCAAATTTGTCTGTTTCTTCTTAGTCTTGAAAAGTTGCATGTTTCTAGAAAATTTGTCAATTTCTTTGGATTATTCAATTTGTTGGCATGTAACTGTTCATAGTATTCTTATGATTTCTTGTATCTCTGTGGTATCATTTTGTATGTTTCTTTTTTTGTTTTTTATTGTGTTTATTTGGGTCCTTTCTCTTTTCTTCTTGGCAAGCCCGGCTAAAGGTTTATCTATTTTTCTTTTTTAACTTTTCAAAAAAAAAACGGCTCTTTTAATTGATCTTCTCTGTTATTTTTTGGTCTCTATTTTATTTATTTCCTCTCTGATCTTCATTTCCTTACTTTCTGCTGACTTTGGACTTTGTTGTTCTTTTTCTGCTTCCTTTAGGTGATAGGTGAGGTTGTTTATTTGAGGTTTTTCTTGTTTCTTGAGAAAGGCCTGTATCACTATAAACTTCCCTCTTACAGCTGCTTTTGCTTGCTGTATCCTATTGATTTTGGAGTGCTTTCTTTTTCATCAGTCTTGAGGTATTTGGTGAATTCTCTTTGATTTCTTCATTGACCCGTTGGTTTTTTAATAGTTTGTTATTTAGTATTTATGTGTTTGTTCTTTTCCTGTTTTTCTTTCTGCAATTTTATGTAAATGATTTCTAGCTTCATACCATTGTGGCTTGAAAAAATGCTTGAGATAATTTCTATCCTCTTAAATTTGTTGAGACCTGTTTTGTTGCTTAGTATGTGATCTATCTTTGATAATATTTGAGTGCACTTAAAAAGAATGTGTATTCTCCTGTTTTTGGATAAAATGTCCTGTAGATATCTATTGAGTCCAGTGGTCTGATTTGTCATTTAAGACCACCATTGCCTTAATGATTTTCTGTCTGGATGATCTGACCCTTGTATTAGTGGGATATTAGAGTCTCTTACTATTATTGTATGATTGTCAGTTTCTCCTTTTATGTTTGCTAATATTTGATTTAGATATTTGTTATTGTTGTTTAGTCACAAAGTAGTGTTCAACTCTTTGGACTAACCCCACCAGGCACCTTTGTCCATGGAATTTTCCAGGCAAGAGTACTGGAATGCAGTGCCATTTATATATTTAGGTGCTCCTATATAATACCAGACCACCTGACCTGCCTCTTGAGAAACCTGTATGCAGGTCAGGAAGCAACAGTTAGAACTGGACATGGAACAACAGACTGGTTCCAAATAGGAAAAGGAGTGTGTCAAGGCTGTATATTGTCACCCTGCTTATTTAACATATATGCAGAGTACATCATGAGAAACGCTGGGCTGGATGAAGCACAAGCTGGAATCAAGGTTGCCAGGAGAAATATCAATAGCCTCAGATATGCAGATGACACCACCCTTATGGCAGAAAGTGAAGAAGAACTAAAGAGCCTCTTGATGAAAGTGAAAGAGGAGACTGAAAATGTTGGCTTAAAACTCAACATTCAGAAAACTAAGATCGTGGCATCTGGTCCTGTCACTTCATGGCAAATAGATGGGGAAACAGTGGAAACAGTGTCAGACTTTATTTTTTTGGGCTCCAAAATCACTGCAGATGGTGATTGCAGCCATGAAATTAAACGATGCTTACTCCTTGGAATGAAAGTTATGACCAACCTAGACAGCATATTAAAAAACAGAGACATTTTGTTAACAAAAATCCATCTAGTCAAGGCTATGGTTTTCCAGTGGTCATGTATGGATGTGAGAGTTGGACTATAAAGAAAGCTGAGTGCCGAAGAATTGGTGCTTTTGACTTGTGGTATTGGAGAAGACTCTTGAGAGTCCCTTGGACTGCAAGGAGATCCAACCAGTCCATCCTAAAGGAAATCAGTCCTGGGTGTTCATTGGAAGGACTGATGTTGAAGCTGAATCTCCAATACTTTGGCCACCTGATGTGAAGAGCTGACTCATTTAAAAGACCCTGATGCTGGGAAAGATTGAGGGCAGGAGGAGAAGGGGACGACAGAGAGTGAGATGGTTGGATGGCATCACCGACTCAATGGACATGAGTTTGGGTAAACTCCGGGAGTTGGTGATGGACAGGGAGGCCTGGTGTGCTGCGGTTCATGGGGTTGCAGTCGGATATGACTGACTGAATTGACTGAACTGATATTGAGTATATATTTGTTATGACTATAATATCCTCTTCTTTATTGATCCCTTTATCATTATATAATGCATTTCTTTTTGTTCTATTATAGTCTTTGCTTTAAAGTTTATTTTGTCTGAGTATTTTGTGAGTATTGCTCCACTATCTTTTTATTGCTGTTGACATGAGATATCTTTTTCCCTCCTCTCACTTTCAGTCTGTGTGTCTTTAGCTCTGACACAAGTCTCTTGGAGGCAGCAAATTGAAAGCTCTTATTTTTTTAATATCGTCAGCCACTCTGTATCTTTCAGTCAGAGCATTAGTCTACTGACAATACATGAAGTACATTGATAAGTATGTACTTATCATGATTTTATTACTTGTTTTCTGGTTGTTTTTAAAATTCTTTGTTAATTTCTTTTTCTTTCTTTTCTTGTGTTTAGATTTTTTCAGTGGTTGTATGTTTGTGTTCCTTTCTTTTTTGTGCATCTGTTGTCGGTTTTTGATTTGTGGTTAACATGGAGTTTGTATATATTGACCTAAAAGTATATTTACTTGTTTTAAACCGGTAGTCATTTAAATTAAAACACATTCTAAAAGATCTATATTTTTTACTCTCCTCCTCTACATTTTGTTTCCAATGTCATATTTTACATTTTCGTGTTTAACCCTTAGCTATTTATTGTAGTTTTGTTGTGGTTGTTCAGTCACTAAGTTGTGTCCAACTCTTAGTGATCCCATGGACTGCAACATGATAGGCTTTCCTTTTATCCACTTCCTCCCAGAGTTTGCTTAAGTTCATGGCCATTGAGTCGGTGATGCTGTCTAATCATCTTATTCTCTGTCACCCTTTTCTTCTTTAGCCTTCAATCTTTCCAGCATCCAGGTCTTTTCCAATGAGTCAGTTCTTCAGATTAGGTGGCCAAAGTATTGGAGCTTCAGCTTCAGCATCAGTCCTTCCAATGTATATTCAGGATTGATTTCTTTTAGGATTGACTGGTTTGATCTCCTTGCTGGTCTAGGGACACTCAAGAGAATTCTCTAGCACCACAATTTGAAAGCATGAGCTCTTCAGTGCTCAGTCTTCTTTATTGTCCAACACTCACATCCATCCACACATGACTACTGGAAATATATAGCTTTGACTATACGAACTTTGGTCAGCAAAGTGATGCTTTTGTTTTTTTATTTTCATTTTTTAAATTTTTATTTATTGTTATTATTTTTTCATTTCAACAGTTTTTAATGAAAGCTGTAGACAAGATGATTTTATTCCTGCATCATCTCAATTGTTTCTTCCTTATATTTGCCCTTTTCCTTTCCTACTGGGCGAGATTTGGCTTTACCTTGGAGGATATTTTTGCGGTCTTTGTCCGGTTTTAGTCTGGTGATAACCACCTTGCTGGGGGGAATGCCCACACGGACAGCTGTGCCATCAGCCTTCTCCCGCTGCACTCGTTCAGTGTAGATGCTGTATTTCTTCCTATAAACCTGGACTACTTTGCCAATTTGCTGCCCTTTGTAGTGCCCTCGTACAACCCGAACTTCATCATCCTTTCGGATGGGAATGGATTGAACGTTGTACTTCTGTCTTAGCTTTTTAGAAAGAGGAGAAGACAGAATTTTCCTGCGAATGTGGGGAGGCGCACTGAAATGCCTTTTTTGATTCTTGCTTCGGTCAGAAGTCACAAAGGGATTGAACTTCATTTTGGCCGCCGGTGCTTCAGCTATGGCCACAGAAGGGAAGAGATCTGCGGGCTGCTTCCGGTTCTGCTTTTGGTTTTTTTTTTTAATATGCTGTCTAGTTTTGTCATAACTTTCCTTCCAGAAGCAAATGTCATTTAACTTCATGGTTGCAGTCATCATATGCAGTGTTTTGAACCCCAAGAAACAAAAATCTGTCACTGCTTCTAATTTTTCCCCTCCTATTTGCCATGAAGTGATGGGACCTGGTGCCATGATCTTTGTTTTTTGAATGTTGATTTTTAAGCCAGCTTTTTCATCCTTGTTAACATACTCTTTAGCTCCTCTTTGTTTTAGCATAGTATCATGTGCATGTCTGAAGTTATTGATATTTATCCCAGCAATCTTGATTCCAGCTTGTGACACACCCATCATGGCATTTTGTGATGTACTCTGCATGTAAGTTGAATAAACAGGGTGACAATATACAGCCTTGTCATACTCCTTTCCCAAATTTGAATCAGTAAGTTGTTCCATGTAAGGTCCTGACTGTTGCTTCTTGACCTGCACAAAGGTTTCTCAGGAGGCAAGTAAGGTGGTCTGGTATTCCCATCTCTATAAGAATTTTCCAGAGTTCGTTGCAATCCACACAGTCGAAGGCTTTCTCATAGTCAATGAAGCAGAAGTAGACATTTTTCTGAAATTCTCTTGCTTTCTTTGATCCAACAAATGTTGGCAATTTGATCTTTGCTTCCTCTGCTTTTTTGAAACCCTGCTTGAACATCTGGAAGTTCTTGATTCTTGTACTGCCCAAGCCTTGCTTGAAGGATTTTAAGCATAACCTTACTAGCATGGGAAATGAGCACAATTGTCCTGTAATTTGAATATTCTTTGGCACTGCCGTTCTTTGGGGTTGGAATGAAATCTGAGTTTTCCAGCCCTATGGCCACTGGTGAATTTTCCAAATTTGCTGACTTATTGAGTGTAGCACTTTAATAGCATCATCTTTTAGGATTTGAAATAGCTCAGCTGGATTTCTATCACCTCCACTAGCTTTCTTCATAGTAGTGCTTTCTATGGCCCACTTGACTTCACACTCCAAGAGATCTGGCTCTAGGTGAGTGGTCACACCATCATGGT
Source organism: Cervus canadensis (assembly GCF_019320065.1). Taxonomy (NCBI): domain Eukaryota; kingdom Metazoa; phylum Chordata; class Mammalia; order Artiodactyla; family Cervidae; genus Cervus; species Cervus canadensis. Next base: position 19,520,236 of record NC_057388.1, read on the forward strand.
TATCTGGGTCATTAAGACATCTTTTGTGCAGTTCTTCTGTGTATTCTTTCCCTCTTCTTAGTATCTTCTGCTTCTGTTAGGTCCTTACTATTTCTGTTTTTATTGTGTCCATCCTTGCGTGAAGTGTTCCCTTTATATCTCCAGTTTTCTTGAAAAGGTCTCTGTTTTTTTTTTCCCATTCTATTGTTTGTCCTCCATTTCTTATGCATTGTTCATTTAAGAAGGTCTTCATATGTTTCCTTGCTATTCTTTGGAACTCTACGTTCAGTTGGGTTTATCTTTCCCTTTCTCCCCTGATTTTCACGTCTCTTCTTTTCTCAGCTATTTATAAAGCCTCCTCAGACAACCACTTTGCCTTCTTGCATTTCCTTTTCTTGAGGATTTTTTTGGTCACTTCCTCCTATACAATTTTACAAGCCTCTGTCTATAGTTCTTCAGCCACTCTGTCTATAGGATCTAATCCCTTGAATCTATTCATCACCTCCACTGTACGGTCATAAGGGATTTGATTTAGATCATACCTGAATGGCCTAGTGGTTTTCCCTACTTTCTTCAACTTAACCTAAATTTTGCAGTAAGGAGCTGATGAGCTGAGCCACAATCAGCTCCAGGTCTTGTTTTTGCTGACTGTATAGAACTTCTCCAGCTTTGGCTGCAAAGAATATTATCATATATCATATATAATATAGTATAATATGATATGATATAGGATAATATAATATATGAACAATATAATTGTAGTTATAGTTGCTTTTAATTTTTTTTTCTTTTATCTTTGTACTGGCTTATTTAAGTGTTGATTCTCAGTCCTCACTGTATAATGCCTTTCCTAGTGGGATTTTTCCTTGACTATAGATTATTAGTTTTTTTCCACTTCTGGAAAACCCTTTTTATTTAGGATATTTTCAGTTAAAACACCCCTTTAATTCTTCAGTTTTGCTTGAAAAGTTTAGCATTTCTCTTTTGAGTCTAAATGATAACCACGCTGGGTAAAATATCCTAAGTTACAGGTTTTCCGCTTTCATCTCTTGAATATATCATGCCACTCCCCACTGACCTACAAAGTTTCTGCAGAAAAATTAACTGGTAGCCTTACAGGGATTCCCTTGTATATGACTCTTTTTCTCTTGTTGCCTTTAGTATTTTCTCTAACTTTAAATTTTGCCATTTTAATTATAATACATCTTGGTGTGGGTTTGTTTGAATTCATCTTGTTTGTAACCCTCTGTGCTTCCTGTACCTGGATATCTGCTTCCTTCTTTAGGTTTGGGAAGTTGTCAGCCATAATTTAATTAAATATATTTTTGATCTCTTTTCTTTCTCTTCTCCTTTTGGGACCTCTACAGTGAGAATGTTGGTGTGATTAATATTTATGCCAGAGATCTCTTAGGCTGTATTAGTTTTTTAAAATCTGTTTTCTTTCTGTTGTTTTGATAGGGTGATTTCCATTTTCTGTCTTCCAGATCACTTGTATTCTTCTATATTACTTAGTCTTCTATTTATTCCTTTTCCTGAGTTCATTTCAGTGATTGAATTCTTCATTTTTGGTTGGGTCTTTTTTATATTATCTAGTTCCTTGTCAAAATTTTCATTGTATTCATCTATTGTTTTTCCAATTTCAGTTAACATTTTTTTTACTACCAATGCTTTGAATTCTTTGACTTGTAAATTAGAACTGTTTCATTCTTTTTCAGAGGTTTTCTCTTGCTCTTTCCATTAAAAGCACCACTCACTTGCCAGGATGGTTGTTTATCCAGGTATTCTCCCTTTTCCTTTTAGTCCCCTTCCAGGAGCAAAGTTTCCAAATGATTGCTTTCCTTTCCTCTCTGCCTGATTACATGTACATCTTTCTTAGGGCTTTGATTGTATGGAGGGCTTGATGGTGGTGGTGTCCTTCTGCCAGTTGCCAGTTAGTTTTCAGTGAGAATTATTTACATGTAGATGCATTTTTAAGTTTTTTTTTGGGGGGAATGTGTATGTGTTTATTTTTGATGTATTTGTGGTGAGAGGTGAGCTCCACTTCCTCTTTGACTATCCCCCATGATGTCTATATTCTAGATTTTAGAATTTAAATTTTAAAATAGTAGACCAGTGAATTGGAACATGAAGGAAAAAGCAGGTTGATATATTTTTTGTGTATATAGATTATATATAAAGTATAGATTAGTACTTTATAGATTATATTTGCTGTATATATAGATTATATATAAAGTATAGATTAATAATAGAGCATGACCAGTAAATTAAAAAAAAAATTTGAACAATATCTATGAAGAAATATACACAGCACAGTTGACAGGTTAAGAGCATGGATTTTGGCCAGTCACAACTGAGATGTACCTTCATTCCACTTGAAGTCTTTGTGAAATTGGGTAAATTACTCTGCCTCTGGACTCAGTTGCTTCAGCTATCAAATAGGGATAAAAATAGCACTTATTCATACAGTTTATCTGAGATTAAGTGAGATAATACACCAAAATGTTCTATAGTGTCTGATATGTATAATTCCTAAATGCATGTTAGCTCTTAGTAAGAGCAATTCTAGGCAAAGTGTCTTCCCCTGGAAAAGCATAGTGAAAACAACACTTCTGTATTACTCTATCAGGGAACTTGATCTCCTTTAGGAAGAACCATGGCAGTAACTTTCAAGAGACATAAAATTAAGTAGTCTTTTTCTAAATAACAACAATTCCAAACACTCATTTTAAGGGAAAGAATTTAACATTAGAAAAATTTGCATGCCAGGAGATGTTATCTGTAGCAGAGTATCGGAAACAACTGAAAAGAGTCAATGTTAAATCTATGTAAGTGGATAAATATTTTGTCCTCATATAGTTACAATTATGAAGAGGAGAAAATGTAAAAGTACTAACACAGACATGAAAAAAAAACCATGTAAGAAACTTGTATGTAAATATATTATGAATTGACCTGTGTGAAAAAGGGAATATAGTGTGTTGGCATGGTTGGTGACTATGAATAAGCATTGATAAGGGCTTATGGGGGGCAGCCTACTGACTTAATATAATGTACTCTTTGCATCTAAGGAAAAAAGTAGAATGCCTTAGATCGCTTTCTGTGGGTTGCTTGTATCATTTAGGATTAGCCTGTGAAAATCTCCTAAGGGCTTCATTTAGTTGGCATTAAGTCAGCTTTATCTCCTCCCAGAGCTATCTATCTCAATCAACTCCTATTCTGTATGTATTCATCTACATGTCTCATCAGGAATGTGGCGGTAACAAGTTGAGTGAACATAAAATACTCTGGGAAAAAAAAAAAAGAAACTCAGCAGGAGACATTGAGGTCCAAGTGTTCTGAGCAGCACAGCTTCATAACTGTGCACTGACTAAAGGGAGATTCTGTCTTGTCTTTAACTTGTTCAGGGGCCAGACAAACTTGTTTTTATATAACAGGATTAATGACAGCACTGCAAGTGCAAGCCCAGTTTGTTGGCCCAAATAAGTTATAAGTTTGCAAAGAAAGGTGCAAAGCCATGAAAATGAGTTTGCAAGTGACGTTTGGAACCCGGCAGTTAAATGGCTGATGGTATTACTTGCACTGTTACTCCTCAAGCCCCTCAAACTCCAAACTTCTTATTTCTCCACCCAAGATAAGGCTTTATGAGGAATGCCATCTGTGAGAAACATTCTCTTTAGTAAACCTGCATGAACTTGCTTTAGTTCATTTTCTAATTCAGAATCTTCCTCCTCCTATCACTGTTGTGAATTAAATGCACTGGATGAGTGTTGAGTTGGCACTGTCTGAAGGCATTATTTGTTCACACAATAAAGCTTTACACTTTGCTAATGATACATTCTGCGATTTTACAAAGGAGAATGGAAGACGGCATGGTACACACACAGGCAGGTTTTTAGTGCAACTCATAACTCTATATTATCAACTGAAGCTATTAATACACATGTATTAGAGGTAGAGATGGAATGGACAACAAAAGTCAATTTTTATTTCACTTAAAAAATAAAACCAGAGCCCAGGTGGGATGCATGAGACAGGTGCTCTGGCCTGGTGCACTGGGAAGACCCAGAGGAATCGGGTGGAGAGGGAGGTGGGAGGGGGGATCGGGATTGGGAATACATGTAAATCCATGGCTGATTCATATCAATGTATGACAAAACCCACTGGAAAAAAATAATAATAAAAAAAAAAAAAAAAAAAAAACCAGGAGTTCACCTTTGTAATCAAATATTGTTATTAGTATACTATAAATTATGAAATGGTCTATTTAATGGTGTAAGATAAGAAGAAAAATTTTGCACTGTAATTTTAGTTTCACAGTTTCATGGCCAAACAATGAATTAATGCATTCACTGAAGATGGCTTCAAATTATTTTATATGTCAAGCTTTTAAAAAATGTCGTCCAAGGGTGTCTGCGCCGGAGCTCCCTGGTGGTCTAAAAATGTCGGCCATGTGTGCATGCGTTCTAAGTCGCTTCAGTTCAGTTCAGTTCAGTCGCTCAGTCGTGTCCGATTCTTTGCGACCCCATGAGTCGCAGCACGCCAGGCCTCCCTGTCCATCACCAACTCCCAGAGTTTACTCAAACTCATGTCCATCGAGTCGGTGATGCCATCCAGCCATCTCATCTTCTGTCGTCCCCTTCTCCTCCTGCCCCTAACCCCTCCCAGCATCAGGGTCTTTTCCATGAGTCAACTCTTCACATGAGATGGCCAAAGTATTGGAGATTCAGCTTCAGCATCAGTCCTTCCAATGAACATCCAGGACTGATCTCCTTTAGGAAGGACTGGTTGGATCTCCTTGCAGTCCAAGGAACTTTCAAGAGTCTTCTCCGATACCATAGTTCAAAAGCATCCATTTTCCGGCACTCAGCTTTCTTCACAGTCCAACTCTCACATCCATACATGACCAGTGGAAAAACCATAGCCTTGACTAGACGGACCTTTGCTTGCAAAGTAATGTCTGTGCTTTTTAATATGCTATTTAGGTTGGTCATAACTTTCCTTCCAAGGAGTAAGCATCTTTTAATTTCATGGCTGCAGTCACCATCTGCTGTGATTTTGGAGCCAAAAAAATAAAGTCAGCCACTGTTTCCACTGTTTCCCCGTCTATTTGCCATGAAGTGATGGGACCAGATGCCATGATCTTAGTTTTCTGAATGTTGAGCTTTAAGCCAACTTTTTCACTTTCCTCTTTCACTCTCATCAAGAGGCTCTTAAGTCGCTTCAGTCACATCCAACTCTTTGAGCCCCTATGGACTGTAGCCTGCCAGACTCCTCTGTTCATGGGATTCTCCAGGCAAGAATATTTTGGAGTGGATTGCAATGCCCTTCTCCATGGAATATTTCGACCCAAGGATCGAACCTGCATCTCCTGCGGCTCCTGCATTGCAGGCAGATTCTTTACTGCTGAGCCACCAGGGGTGCCCATTGGTCATACATCACATTATGTAATTTTAGAACAAGAGGTGGTTTTGAAAGCATTTAGTTTAATAAGCCTTGGACTAGTCATTGTCATCGATAGACTTGTTAAAATCAAGTATTTCTTTGGATTGAGAGAGGTTTTATTCCATATGTTGTTTCTTGATATGGCAGTCAATCTCCCTGTCTCCAAATACAGTCCATTTGTTTCTCATGTTGTAGAATATGGAGGAATCTTAAATAGATGCTAGAGGAAGTCAGATGCTGTTTGCAAAAGCAATGCTGCCAAGTGGTAGGGATAATGTCTGGCAGAACTGAGATGTTATTTCTAAAGAAACCATTTAAAGATGTCCTTAGATTGACCACACCAAGCCCCAAAGCAGCAAAAGATTCATCATCCTCTCTAGCAAAGCTATCCAGTGCTTGTTTTAAGAAATTCATGGCAGCAGGAAATAATTGAAAATAATAGGCCAGATATTCTTGCATTTCAACCACTTGGCATTTGTACTTATAAAAATAATTGAAAATCACCAAATGATTATTTTCACCAAGCAAGTTTAGTGCAGGAAATCTGTTTAAATAAACTGACAATATGTCAATAGATTGTCAGATTTATTTATTCATCTAACATACATTAAAGAGATGCTTCCTGCTTGAAGAAGCAAAGCTTCTGTGGCTTTGTCAATTAAAATTTACTTTAAAGAATACCTCATCTAGAGGGGTTAACAGTTATTTTTAAAGAACAGGTTTTTTGCTTCTTTTTTTCCTTTTCCCAATTAGTCATATCTTTCCTGGCACTTAGTCATACAGTGTATCTGAGAAAGATGACCTGAATGAGAAAGTGAGTCATGTGAATGAAGCCTCAGTTTAAGTTCACAAAAGTATAAATCAGGCAGATAATTTTGTCTGAGAAGATCTGAAGGCTAAATGGGAAGGACAGGATTCAGTTTTCTTGGTTTTCAGATTACTGGGGATATGGCCTAGCTTAACAGGTCATGAAAATAAATCTTTGGTTGGCAAGGCAACAAATAAAAGCACAATTGTTGGTAACATGAGAGTCATAAGTAATGTAAGAATGTGTAAATAACAAGTTAGATGGTCTGAGTTACCCCTAGTTGGTATGTGGGAATAACTATACACATGCACAAATGTGGCATTCTCTGGATATTATGGGAGCAAGTACATTTTAAAAGACATATCTGTTACCCTATTACTAAAATTTGACTGTTAGCATCCAACTTAATTAATGTCAGCTGCAGCTTTATCATCAGCTCAAATAGAGGTAAACTATATAAAATATATGAGTAACTCACCTACAATTTACCTACCCATCATTGTCCTCATCTTTATAGTGATGCCTCTTTGATAAAAACAGTAGTATGTAGCCTTTCCACATTCTTACTTAAGAGAACTCCTTTCCTGGGGTGATGAAAATTCAGCATAGGAATGACAATTTTATTGCTTCCCTCTTGAAAACTGAAGTGGGAAAAATCATTTTGAACTTTACTCATCATATTTGAATAGATGTTATTTATACCTTCTGACTCTCATATATACCCAAAGGCAGGAGGAAAGTAGTAAAATCCCTATCATTGGACACATTCAAGATTGTGACCTGTATTCTCTCTTCCTCACAGCTCCATGATTTATCAGTGAGAATTCACAGAGTCCTTAAAAAGGGAACTTCATTCTTGGAGATAAGAGTGGAGCATATGCTCAAGTCTAAGGCAAATAGCTGATTCAACCCTTGGGCCATGGTAATTGGCTATTGAATGAGCATGTGACATAAGGTAGCCTATCATGGCAAGCCTGGGGCTTTGCTTTGATTGACAGGACAAACTTCCTTCTGGATGAGAAAAAGGTAACTTGTTGCTGTGGAGGCTATTGAACTTTTGAACTCTTTGATAATAATGAGAGGAATTACCTTTAGGAGGGCTTGACTCCATGGAGTACCAAATAGAGTCATGGATAGATGGTGAGAGTATGGTGATCTTATTTTGCTGGTGGAGTAAGACTTCCTGGAAATTCAGTCTTCTTGAATTTATGTTTATAAACCAATAAAGTGTTTTTATTATTTAAGCTACTTAGTTGGGTTTGTATTGCATGCAACTAGAAGGTGTTCTAATGTATGTGTTCAAATATATGATGGGTAATATCATGAAGAGACTAGAAAAGGGATTTAGACTGTAGACTGGTAGTTGAACTGGATGGTCTTTAAGAAAACGTTCAAGCCTGGAAGTCTAATATAGAACGAACTTAGGTTTGTGTCCTCCATTATGTCACATGAGTCTAGACATGTTAACCAGATTCCCTTCAAGCTATATCTGTGCCATACACATGGTATATTTTAGTAACTGCAATTGTATGTTTCTCAGCTCAGTTTCTGCAGAAGGAAATGACTACCCACTCCAGTATTCTTGCCTGGATAATCCCATGGACAAACAATTCTGGCAGGTTACAGACCTTGGGGTCTCAAAGAGTCAGACATGACTGAGACTAACACACACACCCAGAACTCAGTTTATTGCCAAATGATCACATTTCATTGTTCCCCTTTATCCAAGATAGCCCTCAATTAACTCAAATTAGGAGAGATTTATAATTAATTCTTATTAGGATACTTATTGCTGGGAATGATTGTATGATTTCTTTTTAAGAGGTCATTATTCAAAATAAAAGAGCAAGGTGTGAAAGAGATGTAATGTAAGATTTAGGCAACATAGGATCTAGTCAAATCTTTACCACTGATGTGTTGTTCCTTTCCATTAACAACAACAAAAAAAGGCAAACGCCTAGGTGTATCATTGTAGATTTCATTAAGTACTAAATGTCATTAAATGTTAAACAGAGACATGCTTTTCTTGGATGAAATGTTGAGTCAAAGCTTACTATAGTCCAACCATGTTGGAATAGTATTCTACATTGAAATGGATATAAAACATGGAAAGTCTGGATGCCTGTGGGAACCCTACAGAATAAAGATGACCCCTCCAGTACAGATTGAAGTCACACCGCCGTCATGTCACTAAGCAAAACTGACTACTTTCCTTCTAAAAAAAGAATTCAGCAAGACTTTGGAGACAGAGTGAAGGTAGGGAGGACCATGGTGTTTCTCAGTCTGTTGCCATCCAATAGAAGTTTAGATCATCCCTGGCATAGAAAAGGAAAAGGCTGATTCCAAGAAGGTCACCACCTGGGTTTGTCTGGACCATCTCCAGAGCAGGATACCTGCGCTACAAAGAACTTCTGTTGTCTTCTTCCTGGAAGATGTGATTCAGAGCTTCATATTTTTGGCAAACATGCCTCTATTCCCTTTGGGCATCTGTGCTTTTCTTCTCCAGAGAGTACCATTCTTTTCCTCCATTGATTATGTGTTTGTTCTCAGTCTTCTAGAGCAGAAGGAATATAGAAATCTATTCAGTGCCTTTAAAAAGATTTTAAGCATCTTTTAAAAATTGAATCAAATTGAATATTATGTTTGTTTTTTGTTCTTGACCAGTATGAGTTAAGAGTGGGAGGGTATGGATATGGGGAAGTGAATTAATAAGCTTCATAGTGCCGTAATGGAAAAGACCCTGATGCTGGGAAAGATTGAGGGCAGGAGGAGAAGAAGGTGACAGAGGATGAGATGGTTTGATGGTATCGTCGACTCAATGGACATGAGTTTGAGCAAACTCTGGCAGATGGCGAGGGACAGGGAAGTCTGGCATACTGCAGTCCATGGGGTTGCAAAGAATCGGACATAGTGACTGAATGACGAACGACATTTCCATAGATGCCAGGCCTGGATTCTCAGAGGTGGAGTTTTATATAATTCTTAAAAGTGCACATGGTTCTATTGTTAGGACCACCGAAGGAAACATTTTAGATAACTTCTCAACAATTCTTTTTATCGCGTGCTTCATTCACGTTCTCCAAATTGTTTAAATACATTAATAGGGTTTGTTGTTTTTGCTGCTTTACACACACATTGAGAAAACATAACGGGGTCGCCTTTCTACTTAAAATTCAGTCTGCTGGAGAAGACTTGCCTCCTTCTGTATGAAATATGCTGAAAGATTTAATCTGAAGAAATTGCTTGTGTCAGCAGCTGTCACAAAACATGTGGCCTGTTTTGGAATCTGGAGCAGCTGCCATGCTGAAATACTATTTGTCTTTTCAGGGGGAAATAAGAGTATCAGTGGAATTTGTCTTCTTTGAAGTGCTTCAGCTCTTTTATTTCTAATTTCAGATGTCAGTGGCTTGTTTGGAATGACTAAATAAGGCAGAGACCATTCTCTGCTGAGCTCTTAATATCTAGGGTATTTCCCAGTAGCAAGAATGTTGTAAGCATGGCTGGGTGGGGAACAGCATTCATTCTGCCAGATGCCAGAAAGTTCACGAGGAAAACATGCTCCAGGCTTCCGTAAAGGTTATACACGCTTTCCTCTGGAGTGATTTATGGGAACTTTTTCTAGAAGGAAGAGGGACTCTGTACTCCCATCATGTGACTCCTTAGACCACTTTCTCCAAGCTATACCAACAGGACACATGCAGACCCTGTCAAGTCCCCAAATGTGCAAACCTCCTTTTCCACTACTCCAATGACTTAAGAATCCCTCTCGTTGCAGAAAGGTGTTTTCCTGATTAAGAGTGGCTAACTACACCAACGATGTCTTCTCACATACACAGAGGCCCAGACTTCCTCAATGTACTTATTATTTTGTTTTTCCAGAGTAGATTCACTTTAATCTCTGTGTCACTTTGAAATGCTGATCACATGCTCTTCATGCATCTGGACAGTGTATGTATTTTGTGAATGAAAAATAACACAGTGCAGTAGGATACCATGGGAGAGGATAATGTGGCTTCTGGTTTACTTCCCATCCCAAGCTCAATGCAGAGAGTGGCCTAAAATGGGTTGTGGGTTGGCAGATGTAGAAGAGTCTGAGAATGTAATGGTTAGTAACTTTGCTGTTTAGTTGCTAAGTCACATTTGACTCTTTTTACCCTACAGACTCTTTGGACTGTAGCTTAGTAGGTGCCTCTGCCATGGGATTTCCCAGGCAATAATACTGGAATGGGTTGCTATTTCCTTCCATAGGGCATCTTTCTAACCCAGGGACTGAACCCTGAATCTCTGGCTTGGCAGCCAAATTCTTTACCACTGAGGCACCAGGGGAAGCCCCATTGGTTATAAATATAACCTTGCTAATGTCATATACCAGAATATTAGTCACCTTAGGCATGTTCCTAACACTTCTAAACTTTTATACCAATCTGTAAAATGGGTAATGGTGCTTTCTTCAGAGGAATGCTGTGAGGGTAAGCAGAAACAATGCATATGAAGAGCTTAGCTTCATCCTTCCTATTAATAAAATTATCCATGTGAGCCCAGGCCAATGAAAAATTCTCTTCAAACCCCATAATATTCATCAGGCTAAGTAAATATCTCCAGGTTGCAGGAAAGAAAGAAGTGAGGGCATAAACAAGAGTCGCTTTTTGTTAGAAGAAAAATTTTGGAAAAAGAAAATGAGGAATAAACTCCATTATATGTTTGTTTATATGGTATCTGTAATGATTGTTCAGTAAATATTTTTAAAAGTGATTATCCATGGTAAAATATAAAATGATAAATATTGTGTCATTTTTATTCTCACATTTAAAATCACTATTCCCAACATGAAGATGTTCATAAAAAAAGATGATCAGAAAAGGACATTGAGTGAAATGATCAGACAACATAAAAGCTGAATCTAAGGCAGGAAGATTTAAAAAAACTAGGAAGTAAAGTTGACCTTTAAACAACATAGGCTGAACTGTGAGCATTTGCTTATACATGGATTTTTTTTGATAAATACATGCTGAAGTCCTACAAAATGAGAAGTTGGTTTAGTATTTGAGTATGAAACCACCTGTATAGAGGCCCAACTGTAAGTTATATGGATTTTCATCTCTGTGGGCATTGGACCCCCAACTCCCATGTTGTTCAAGAGTCATCTGTATGTGTGTATTTATGTGTTTTGCTTTTCAGCTAACTTTATTTTTAAATTTATTTTTTGATTGATGTATAGCTGGCTTAAAATATTGTTAGTTTCAGGTGTACAACATAGTGATGCAACATTTAAATGCATTATGAAATGATCACTGTGAAAAGTATAGAACTATCTGCCTCCATACAAAGTTATTGCCATAATATTGACCATGTTCCATGTGTTGTATGTATTCAGTTTTAAGCCACATTAGCCTCTTGATCCTTGGAAGAAAATCTGTGATAAACCTAGACAGCATATTAGAAAGCAGAGATGTCACTTTGACAACAAAGGTTGTATAGTCAAAGCTATGGTTTTTCCAGTAGTCCTGTATGGATGTGAGATTAGGACCATAAAGAAGGCTGAGTACTAAAGAATTGATGCTTTCGAACTTGGTGCTGGAGAAGACTCTTGAGAGTCTCTTGAACAGCAAGGACATCCAACCAGTGAATCCTAAAGGAAGTCAACCTTGAATATTCATTGGAAGGACTGCGAAAGCTGAAGTTCCATTTGGGCACCTGATGCAAAGAGATGACTCATTGGAAGAGACCATCATGTTTGGAAAGATTGAAGGCGGGAGGTGAAGGGGGTGACAGATGGTTGGATGGCATCACGGATCCAATGGACACGAGTTTGAGCAAACTCCAGGCGATAGTGAAGGACAGGGAAGTTTGGTGTGCTGCAGTCGATGGGGTCACAAAGAGTTGGACACAACTGAGTGACTGAACAACAAAGTAATGGTAGAACAGAATCATACCACATTGTTAATGAATATATTTGTTCATTGATACTGAACTGATGAATGGTCTCTGTATAAACAAGCAAAAAACAAAGCCAACAAACAAACAAACAAACAAACAAACCAAAACAAATTGCTTCACATGGCAAAATAGTATTGAAAGGGGAAAGGGCAAGAAAAAAGAGGAGGAAACTTAGAATTCTGGGGAAAGATTTCTTCCAAAATTTTGTTTTAGAAAAAAGAAATAGACTTTCTTCTAACAAGTATTTCTGATAATCTGTAACATGCTAATACTATGTAAGGAGAAAATTGTCAACAAATGTTGTTAAAGACAAAGTTGCTGACCTTTGGGTGACCATACCAAAAAATTTAAAAAAAAATGGGAGAAGAATTAGGAAAAGAACATAAAACAAGAACAGAGGGAGGTCGAAAGACAGACAGGAGGATGGACCGAAACAAAAGAAGTTAGAAATAATATCTTGTAGTCTTAAGTAAACAAATTTGATAAAGCTAAAGTAGTAGTTTGGAATATAGGAGGAAAAGCTGTTTCTCCATAAAATGAAATGGGAAGTGGCTAACACAGATGTTCATATCAACAATCCCATCATTCCATACCTCCCAGAACTCAAAATCACCCTGGCAGTGTGTGTGCTAAGTCACTTCAGTCGTGTCCTACTCTTTGTGACTCTATAACCCATCAGGCTCCTCTGTCCATGGGATTGTCCAGGCAAGAATACTGGAGTAGGTTGCCATTCCTTTCTCCAGGGGATCTTCCCAACCCAGCAATCAAACTTGGGTCTCCTGCATTGGCAGGTGGGTTCCTTACCACTAGCGCCACCTGGGAAGCCCTGGATAAGAAGCAACACAGAAAATTGACACCATCTCTAATCTCAAGGAGCCCAAGTGTCTAACTGGATAACCTGGGTTGTAGACAACTGATTCCATGACCGGACCCAGTGTGATAAGAGCTATCACAGTAGCATGAACTATAGTAGTAAAAGTTCAGAGGAGGAGAGTAATTGTGCCTTTGCACAGGGTTTTCAGTAGACCCTTTGTTTGAAAGAACACCCAGACTCACTTCTCTCCCAGGACAGAATTTTACACAATTTGAACTGAGAGAGTTTACTCTCGTTCAGAATGCACATCATTTTCTGCTAAACTAAGGTTCTCTGATTCTAAAGACTATTTAGTGAAGAAGTTCTCCTCTCCAGGTTTTAGCTTTTAGCCATTAAGAAACATTTGTAAAGATGATCAGTGTAAGGCACAATGAAATTTAAGAATTTAGCCACTCTTCTTGAGGTATTTGCTCTGGAATTCATTCTTTTTCACTGATAAAGGTAAAAAAGAAAAATACCTTTAGGGCAATATACAGGCTAAAAAGGTGAGTCCTTCAAAACACTTGGAAATAGCATTTGTACTAAGTTTATGTGCTACCATTTTGTTGCTTTTTTTTTTTTTTTTGGTATATGTACCCAAGGAAAACATTTGGGATGTATTCAAATGGGGTCTACCTTGTATGTATGTCAATATTCTGACTAGAACTTGAGGCAAAAAGTCAATTGAGTGTCTGCCTAAAGTCTTATCTTGGAAATAGTACTTTTACAATGTACTTACTTAGTCTGTTTTAGATGAAAGGCATTAATTAGGGGGAAAAAGTGAAAAAAAATTCTGTAAAACATGGTGTAATTTTTCAAGGATTGTAAATTTGAAAACTGAACAGTTGTATGAAGCAAGCCTATTTATAGCTCTACACACATACCTAGGTTTATACAGACTCTGGAGCAGAATGCAAAATCCACATTCACATGAAAACTACAAAATAACAAAATTTGAATTTTGTAACAATGTGTTTCAGGACGACCATTTAGCAACCTGTGGTTACATTTTCTCTTTTCTATTGACCTTTAGAATACTCTGATTTAGTAAAAATTTGGAGAAAAATTGATACCACACTTTGCTTGCTGCTACCACTTTTGAGAGGGTTGTAGCTTTGCTAACAACGTTAGCTTTTCTAACTTTTCTGACTTTTTTCCACGGTTAGAGAATAGAGGAGGGTTGTAGGGAAAGAAGTGTGCTGGGCTCTGTTTTTTTTTTTTTTTAATTTTTATTTTATTGTTCAGCCTCTTAAACAATTTTTAAAAAATTATTTTGGTAAGAATACTTAACATGAGGTCTATCCTCCTAACAGATTGTTAAGTCTGCAAAACAATTTTGTTATAAGTACACTATTGAACAACAGATCTCTAGAACTTACTCATTTTACATAACTGAAATTTCATGCATGTTGATTGGCAACTCCTCATTTCCCTTTCTATCTCAGCACCTGGCAACCACCATTCTCTTCTTTGCTTATATAAATTTTCTGCTTTGGTAGAAAATTTTGAGAAAAATTGGAACAACCCATTCTTTTAGGAGTCTGTTTTAGATTCCTCATAGAAGTTGAATCATGCAGTATTTGTTCTTCTGTAACTGACTTAATTCACTTAGCCTAATGTCCTCAAGGTGCATCCATGTATTCTAATATGGCAGAATTTGTTTGTTTGTTTTAAGGCTGAATAATAATCTGTTGAGTATATATATAGCACATTTTCTTAATTCTTTCCTCTGCAAGTGGACATTTAGGTTGTGTCTATATCTTGCCTCTTGGGAAATAGAGCTGCTTGAGCATGGAACTCTAACATCTCATTGATTTCAGTTTTTTTTGTTTTTTTTTTTTTGATAAATACCCAGAAGTAGAATTACTGAATCTTAAGATTGTTCTATTTTTAATTTTTTGAGGCACCTCCACACTTTTCACAGTAGCTGCACCATTTACTATTTCCTACCAACTGTGAGCAAAGCTTCTGATTTATCCACATTCTCACCAACACTTGTCTCTCTCTTTTTTGACAATAGCTATTCTAACAAGTATGAGGTGATATCTCATTGAGTTTTTGATTTTCATTGCCTTGATTATTCGTGCTGTTGAACTTTTTGTCATAAACCTGTTGACCATTTATATATTGTCTTTGGAGAAATGTCCATTCAAGCCTCTAGTCAATTTTAAAATCAGGTTAACCTTTTCTGCTTTTGAGTTATATGTTTTAGGTATGTGTTTTAGGTATCAGCCCTTTAAGATAGTTGTTGTACAAATATTTTCTCATACCTGTATTCCACGTTTTCATTCTGTTGCTGATTGCCTTTGCTATGCTGAAACTTTTTAGTTTGACATAGTCCACTTGTCTCATTTTGCTTTTGTTACCTGTGGTTGGAGTCCTGTCTTATATTTAGAAATTATTTCAACCAATTGAAACCTAAGAGCATATTTAAACAGAAAACAAAACAAAATCAACAAGCATTCAACAACAGAATCCCTTGCTCTGTTATCTGTAAGAAAACAAGTGCTTTTCCAAATTAAAAAAATCTATAACATATTTGTCATAAAATTAGCAAGAAATATTTTATATACAGGAAAAATGTGAAGAGCGATTCCATTCCTCTTTCAAGGACATTTTCTTAGGACCAGCATCTTCTTTCAATGCTCCTTGTTAAAAGGCAGAGCTTTTCACATCGAAAAAAACGTTCGGATTTCAAGTTCATATCTTATGCTTTGCAGGGCAACAAGGATATAGGAGGCACTGTAAGTAGAAAGCAAACAGAATAATTACAGCTAAGTGACAATAAAGTAGAACTGATGCCTGGAGTAAGCATTTTATTTTTTTCAATTTAGGAAAAAGTGAAATTAATTAATAAAATTTTGACACATGGATAATATCAGTTAACAGCTAAAATAAATAATATGTAGTTTTAGCTATTCATTCTTAAAAGTGAAAACTTGTTTTCATCACATAGAATGGAGAAATAATAGGTATGTCATCTCCATACTGTTTATTAGATTAAAACCCACAAAACTATGATAGGATAACTAATTAAACTATAATTAGATAACTATAAACTGTATTTGAAGGATTAAAAGTAATTCAAAACAGCATAGTTCTCAAGACTTTCTCAAGTTGTTTCTTTTTATATTAGCCTTTTTTTTTTTTTGGCTAAACAGAAAACCTAAGTCAAGCATAATACATGAAAAATTAATATTCATTATTGTCACAGTGATGTCACATGTCCCAATTTGTTTTATATTAATTCACTGTTAAGTAATACAAACAAAAAAGGACCAGGACATTTAAGCCAACAATGGTATATTTTAACTTTATAGATAAGAAAGGGCATTTTAGGAGCTTTTGACTTCAAAATATTTTGCTGTTATATTCAATTATGACTCTTACATGAGATGTTGGGAACAATTGAGTACTAAGCATGGTCATTTTACCTTTCCAAATGAGACTTGTAAAGCATATTATTTATAAAATTTCTAAATAAGTGACAAAGGCAGAGCAAAAAAATCTAACTGTGGTTTTTGGTGCAATTAAAGGAAATGAAAAGTGCCTGAAGGAGAAGATGAAGAAAATCTAAAGTAAAACCTTCCCAACACAGCCCCAGGGAAGGGAGATCTGTTTAGCATCTTCTCATCTATGTCACTATGCATGCTAGTTGAAGAGAAACTTATTCCAAGAGTTCCACTCAGAGAAACCAGGTTAAAGGAAAGTATATCATTTAATAATTAAGAACCCAGTGAGCTTGCTAGTTTGACATTTTTTTTTCTTTCTTTTTTCTTTTTTTTAAAAAAATTCATGCCTGTTTAACAGATTGTCGACTGCATACTAATATTTGTGCCACAGGACAGCCTAAAGTTGCAAACAGTGTGTCTGAAGAATAAAGAAAGAAAAAATAGAGAGCCAAAGGGTATAATCCTTGATTGATTAAAAAAAATGAAATAGGATTAAAGAAGTTTTTTTAAACAAAAAAAAATATTTTTTAAACAAAAAAAATTTGTTTGTGCATACACGTGTGTGTATATACGCTGTTGTGTAGCCACTAAGTTGTGGCCAACTCTTTGCGACCCCTTGGACTGTAGCCACCAAACTCCTCTATGGGATTTCCCAGGCAAGAATTCTGGAGTGGGCTGCCATTTCTTCCTCCAGGGGATCTTCCCAACTCAGGGATCAAACCCAGGTCTCCTGCATTGCAGGCAGACGCTTTACCATCTGAGTCACTGGGGAAGCCCAGAGTACCTGCATCTTGCAGGTGGATTCTTTACTGCTAAGCCACTGTGTTATATGGCATATACTTGTATTTACATACAGTATATATGATGATATAACATGTATATTGTAATTGAAATGATTGCTACAATCAACTGTATTAACACATCCATCACCTCCATCTCACTCTTTCTCTCCTGTGGGGAAAACACCTAAGATCATAACAAATTTCAAGCATGCAATACTGTATTATTAACTATAGTTATCATGCTATACATTAATTTCCAAGAACTCACTTATTTACAACTTAAATTTTGCCCAACTTTCTCCACACCCCCTGACCCTTGCAACTATTGTTCCATTCTCTGGTTTATCAGTTCAACCTTTTTATATAAGTGAGAGCACCCAGTTTTCTTCCTGTTTCTGGCTTGTTTCACTAAGCGTGATGTCCTTCAGGTCCATCCATATTTTCACAAATTTTCTTTTTTATGCCACTTTGATGTTTCTAGCATATCACTTGCTTTGCTTTCTTTGTTCAGGCAGTAAATAATGAAGACAGCAAATACTGAATCTTGTACTGGAGAGGAGGTACATTGTATCCAATGATACATTGGAAAGGAGGAAGGCCAGAGGCAGAAAGATCATTTAGAAAGCTAATTCTGTGCATTGGGTCCATTATGAGCGTTTTACATACACATGTATAATGAGGATAGTACTATGTACCATGGGAAGCCCCGGGGGCTCAGCAGTACAGAACTTGCTGACCAGTGTGGGAGATGTTGATTCGATCCCTGAATCAGGAAGCTCCCCTGCAGGAGGAAATGGCAAACGACCCCAGTATTCTTGACTGGAGAATTCCATGGACAGAGGAGCCTGGTGGGTTACAGTCCATGCCATTGTGAAAAGTCAAACACAGCTGAGCAACTAAACAACTACTATGTATCTATAAGGCAGAGTCTGTATCAAAGCAGAGGAAAGGTCTGTTTTGGATTCATTGATTGTAGGCCTGGCATCAAGGTTAATGTAAAAATATACCTGGGAACAAAGGTCAGGAGACAAGGTAGGAATGTAGAAAGAGTAAATTTTAAGTTGCTCGTGTTATTCTTTTTATATATTAGTACAATCATAGCATATTAAATATATTTAAAGGTTCTTTTAAAATAAATATTATTGAATCTTTACTCTGTTGCAGGTTTATGGTAAGAATTCTATATGAATTTTCTTAAGCCTTGCAAGAGGTCTGTAAATTTATTACTCCTATCATTCTTTCATAATTGTAATCTCACAGCTAGTGAAGGGATTACAAATCAGACAGGTTTTCCTAATTCCAACATCTGTGCTCAAACCTCATCTCTGTCTTTGCATCCCAATGCCTAGATATGTATTTGTGTATAGTTAACATTCAATTCATGCCTGTTTAACAGACTGTCGACTGCATACTAATATTTGTGCCACAGGACAGCCTAAAGTTGCAAACAGTGTGTCTGAAGAATAAAGAAAGAAAAAATAGAGAGCCAAAGGGTATAATCCTTGATTGATTAAAAAAATGAAATAGGATTAAAGAAGTTTTTTTAAAAAGTACAATTAAAAAGATTTAGAATGATACAGTAATTTGGGGTGAAATATGTCAAAGATAGAGCATAACTAGGAAAGTTTCTGCTTTGGCCTAAGTTGTATGAATTTATAATACATAGGGTCATGCAATTGGCCTAGAATTCATATTTCAAAGGGTAAACTATTTTCATATGAGGAATACCAAGATACTTGTTTCAACCTTCTTTGTGTATAAATAGCAATGCCTTGTCACAGTTAGGTTTTTAATTGTCAACTCTGTGCAAAACTGCACAGCACGGTCCATGGAAGATTTAAAGTCTGTATCTAACAGGCCTGTACTCAAAGAACCTTACCTGGGAGTTGGGGAGACCGGATGAAAACATTAATAATTCTGCACCCAGCTGTCTCCATTTCCTTCACCTAACCCTGCACACTGGCATCTTGAAAACACCACATACACTCTTGAATCAGTTTTTTTTTTTTTTTTTTTGGCCTTTTCTCTCCCACTGTCTGAGTTAACTCTCTCAGGATGGCACCATAGCTTGCTCACTCATTTCTGTCAGGTTTCTATGGAAAAATTAGCTAATTCACAGGGCCTCTTTTGACTTCCTAATCCAAGTCATCCATATTTACCTTGATCCCCTTTCCCTATTTTATTTTCCCCTCTGGTACTTATTACCAATGTCCACATGCTTATACAGTTTATAAAATGATATGTTTATTGATTGTTTATTAGTGGATTGTTTCCACCCACTAGACTGTGAGTTCTTTGAGAAGAGGAACTTTTTTGGTCATGCCTGTATCTTTCACATCTAGAACAGTGCCAGCTATGAAGTAGAAACTCTGTAAATTTTCATTAAGTGAATGAAAAAATGAACTGGTTAAGGATACCTTTAATTGCACCACAGCCAAATTGTTACTGCAAGCAAGAATCACTACAGAGATTCATAGACAGCACTTGGTTATGTACCTTTTTCCTGAGTCTTACAGTATCTCAAGGAAAGAGATTTTGTCTCTTGAATATATTTGTGCCTCAGGAGAGCTTAATCTTCTTTTGGATATATATCTTTTGCCAACCAGTCAGTACGAGGGAAAGGCCTGGTGGGCCAAAAATAAGTTGGGATTTACTCTTCAAAAGGGAAGCTAGTGAATAGTTGTGAGCAGACAAGCTACATGATGTGACTTGTATTTCAAACAGATCCTTACTGTTGCTCTGCTGATTACAGAGCTGTGAATCATCTGAAGTGAAGGTGGCTTATTGCCTCTAGCCAAGGACATTTTTGTTCAGACCAAATAATTTACTCTTTTACTTTTGCATTCCCCAAAACCATTGTTTTGGGTTTCAAAGAAAATTCCTTCCCTTCATTTGAACATATCTCCAATGTCCTCTTCGGCCTG
This sequence comes from Cervus canadensis, assembly GCF_019320065.1. Classification (NCBI taxonomy): domain Eukaryota; kingdom Metazoa; phylum Chordata; class Mammalia; order Artiodactyla; family Cervidae; genus Cervus; species Cervus canadensis. Next base: position 19,540,413 of record NC_057388.1, read on the forward strand.
TCTCACATTCTCCCTGCCGCCACAGAGTGCTAACCTCAGGGGGCTTCCCGGGACCGGTGGAAGAGCCTCCATCGTCTCCTCCATTCACTCAGTCTTCACCATTGATCTCTGAGGACCTGAACTCATTCTCTTCTCATTCTATCGGAGGCTGAGGGAAATGCGTTTGGAGAGAAGCGTGTCCTGGCTTTCCTCCCCTTTCCCTTGGTTCCAGTGGCAGTTGGACTTCTCTGTCTCTTGAGGTCTAAGCACCCATTATATCACAACAAGATATTCTCTGTATTAGTCAAAGTCACGTTTAGCTGCTGTGTCATTAAAATGACCAACTCTAGACAATTCCAAGCAAGCAGGACTTTAACTTTCTCTGGCGGGTCTGAAACTTTTTGAGACACCTATCTTTTCACATTTACACTAGTTATAAAATGTCTAAAGTTCTGACCTGAATTTAGCCTGAATTTTGCCAGTAATTGTGAAGATAGCTACTTTAGAATTCAGGTTGTAGGTTTCCTGCTTAAAATCTATTTAAGCATGGGGAAATGAAATGGGCATGACATTTACAAGCCAACATATCTATTTATCATGTTTTAATAAGTCGGGTGCTTTTCAGAGTGCACTGCTGTGAGATTTAGGAGAGGCTGTGTACTGATTTGGTGTTCACAGATCACTGTAAAACAAAACAAAACAAAGGAAAAAACACACCTACTTAATACCCCCTCTGAAGATAAAAATAGAGTCCAGAATACCTGGAATGAGTCATTGTTTTCTTTGCTCTTTGATAAACACTTACTTCAGAAATCTGAAAGTTCTCATTCAAATAACATAATAAATAAACTAAGTAAAATAGAATTTGCATCTGTTATGTCAGCTCCTTTGCTCAGGTTATGCAAAATTGTCACATACTGCATGATTATTTAATTACTCAAATTGAAATAAGTCAAACACTGTATATTCCTGAAATTGTTAGTGAAAGTTTCTGAGTTGTGAACACCCTAGAGAAAATTAAGGGTTTAATTGAGTGAAGGATAATTTACACTATTGTTGCCTATTGCAAACTCTATGATCCCTTGAGCATTTAACCTGATGTACTAAGTTCCTTTAATATGAAAGTTTCTTTTTCTAAAACTATAGTCATACTCTTTTTTATTAAACACTTCTCTAGGTCACCCTCCTCCCCATTAACATAAAATACACTTTATAACCAAGACTGTGAATTAGGTGAGATATATTTTCTTCACTTTTCCATATTTAACTAGAGGAATATGACAATGTTCAAACTTTCACCAGAAAACTTACATAATAGACATACTGATTTGGCTTTGCTTATTCACAATGTCATCATCTACTCATGTCTACTGTTTAGGACTCCTTCAAATATTTAAAAATTCAAGATCCTGCTGCTCTGGGTAGGGCTGTGGGACTCAAGAAAATTTCTAAAATGATGAATAGGACCATATCAAAGCCTAGGATTTGTATGAAAATGACTTAAAAATCTGGAGAAAACTAAAATTTTAGTGGCAGATGTTTTCCTTTGAGGATCTTCTAAGAAAGCAATGAGGAAATGGCTCATCTTCCTCTCAAGGAAATAAGATGCCAGATCTGTTTTTAACAGTTTTCCATGAAAATAATTCAGAGATAGGAAATAGACTGAAATCAGATTCTGATATGGAAATCAGATTCTCATCCGACTTGACTGTTTTTCTGTCATTTACAGTTCCATAGTAACTCTGTTTATCTAAACAACCTTCCCTGGGTATCCTTTTCAGTCTTCATGTGATACCTTTCATATGCATGGTTAGAAAAATACTGATGCATATGTGTGTTAGGGTTTTTTTTTCCCCTTAAACCTTTTGTTTAATAAAATAAAAAAGCTGGTAGAGAATGTATTTTGGTGAAGAGGTCGTGGATTTAAAGGTTTTGCTTTTGAGAGAATCACATTTTCTGTTTTGAGAAAATGAGCATTTAGTCCCCACACAGATCACAGAGAAAATGAACCGAATCCCAGATCTCGGCTATAAAAGTCACAGAGAACGTGAAATGTTGCCTGGGATTTTACTGCAGTGACTCCCTCCTGCATCACAATCACCTTTGCAGACACTTAGGTACTCAAGGAATACTGTTCATTTTGGAGATTGAAAAAAAAGGGGGGCTTTATTTTTCATTAGAAATAAGCACTGTGTTTAGGAGTATGATAATAAGGAATATGGATACTTTCATTCACTGCTTCATTGTTAGTATAAATAAATGATAAATAACTTGTTTTGTGGGTTGATGAAAGAATGCAATTTCCTCCTTTTTTTTTTTTAAGATGCCATTTCTTGATCTGTCATTTCTGGGAGCATGAGAAAGTTATTTGGAAATTAAATATGGTTTAACAGTTCAGTGATTTGTTCATTCATCAAAAGCATATTGCCAATTGTGGCCTGGATGGGAGGGGAGTTTGGGGGAGAATGGATCCACGTATCTGTGTAGCTGAGTCCCTTCACTGTTCTCCTGAAACCGCTGCAACATTGTTGATCCTCTGTAGGTGCCCGCATACTTGGGCATGTCCAGCGCTGAGACTGCATGGACTGTAGCTCATGAGTCTCCTCTGTCCATGGAATTTTCCAGGCAAGAACACTGGAGCAGGGTTGTCATCTACTTCTCCAGGGGATCTTCATCACCCAGAGATCGAACCCGCATCTCTTGTGTCTGCATTGGCAGGCAAACTACCACTGTGCTACCCATATTCCAATGCAAAACAAAAAGTTAAAAAGAAAACAAAGACACATTGCCTACTACATACCAGTATTAGGTCCTAGGGGAAGAATAAGAAACCAGATGGACATCATCCCTGACCTCATTGTGTTTATAATCTGAATCTTGCTCTGAGAATGAAAAAGTAGAGTGGAGGCATGTATTCTAATATTTCCTTAAACTATCATCATGACATGATTTAGGAAATTGCTTGATTAATGCCTTTCTAAGCATGTTATCAGCTCTGAAGTTCAGTTATACATCAGTAGGAACTAGAGAAATTGTTAAATAGATTTCCATGTCCTAAGCCAGACCTGTTAAATCAGAATGTCTAAAATTGGGGTCTGGAAGCCTGCATTTTTAAGAAACTCTAGATCTGTGTGACCATGCTAAACTGGTTTTCAGGAATTCAGGAATCACCATTCCTACAGTCTAGGTATTGAAACTTACATTCCCCATTTTTAAAAACATGTTCCTTTATATGGTTTGTTTTTAAAAAATAAAATGCATGTGTAATTGTGTTGACAGTGATAAATAATAACATGTAAAGATCAGAAGTATGAATCCCAAATTGTCCTTGACTGTGGTTAATTGTTGCATGGTGGCAGACCAAAGTTACGTACTTTTGTTTGCTTGTCAGTTTTTGAACATCAGTGGTTTCTGAATTTCATAATTAAAATAAAAAACAATAGCATAAGAGTATTACATTGTCCCTTGACTATTTTGAGAAATTTCCTAGGTATTTTTTTTTTTAAAGAAAAAACTAAGTGTTAGGAATTAGTGAAATTTTACTCATGTTTTTTAGTTTTGAAAGCACTTTTTAGTGAAAACTAACAGTGATTTATATTTTGGTCTGTCAATCATGGAAAATTTTAAATTTCTTCTCTTCTTTCAGATTAAATTTAAACTGACTTTATCCCAATGAATCTCCTGATATTTATTCTACTTCTGAAAATTGAACTAATTATGCAGCTGATTTTTATGTCATGTGCTGTGAATTCAGTTTCTCTTTCACATTTCTGATCTCTCTCACATAGTCTGTGCTTTTTGGAAAGAGAAGTGGTATGCAAAATCTAAGCAAGTAGCAAACGGATTGCATATATAAATTAATGACTGTGGGACTTAATAAGGGTTAGGGAGAATTTTTCTTTTGTTTTGCTTATTTGAGGAATTTGAAATCAACATAAACAACTTAATTTTGTAAGAATTTTCAGCATTCTCCTGATGCTGACAACTGCTGGGCATTTAGTTTTTGATCTTTTTAAGCTTGAATTGCCATTACTTTCATTTATACTTCAGCTAAGCAAAAACAGCCTGATTAAGACTTCTCTACAACCCTCTTTAATAAACATTTTAAATCACAGTTATAGGAGCAACTATCCACGTGTCAAGCTGCAAGTTTATGAGCACATTGTAATGTGCACATTGGACCAGCAACACAGAAAATTGCAGCAGTATTTCTCAAACAAACCTATGGTGCCACACATGCTTGGCTTTTCTTTAATTGAGCTGAATATTAAGCTGATTTAGAATGCTGCCTATTCTTATTTGTGTAACCTACATTCTTAATAATCTAATTTCCATGGTGTGGTGGCCCAGAGCAAAGTGCTTTCTTGGAGTGAAGCAATTTGTGCTCACAGATGGACTTCAATGGAAACAAATCATCTCCTGTGACCTCCCTAAGGGTCTGCTGTCCATCTGAGGGACTCCTCAGCTCAGTCTAGCTATGTCCTAACCTCTTTTCACTTTTCTGGAGTTCTCTAATGAGTCTGAATGATTGTTAATAACAAATGTTCTCTCCATTACAAAATGGGGCATTAAAATTATAACTGTTAAGATTTGTCTTCCCTGGAAAAGAAGTTGTCTCTTAAGGTTGTTTTTTTTTTTTTTTTAAACAAAGTCCTTAATTTTAAAATCATTATTTGAGTGGGTTAAATTTCCTCATTTCTTTTTTGCCCGTGAATCTGTTTATTATCATCAGTGTCTCCCATTGTTTTAGGTACATGCCTTGGGCTTCCCTGGTAGCTCAGATGGTAAAGAATTCACTTGCAATTCAGGAAACCGGGGCTCGAGCCCTGGGATAGGAAGATCCCCTGGAGAAGGAAAGGGCAACCTACTCCAGGATTCTTGCTTGTATAATTCCATGGACAGAGGAACCTGATGGGCTAAAGTCCTTGGGATTGCAGAGTTGGACATGACTCTTTTCATGTGTTAAATACCACGCTAGGTTTAAGTCTTAATCTGCCACAATCCCCCACTTTAGGCATTGTTTTCTGTTATGCTGATGAGGAAATGGAAGCCTCTGAACCAAATCCCAAGACTAGAAAGTGCTAGACTCAGGATTCAAGTTCAGTTTTCCCTTGATCCTTTCTACTATTCTGTGTGGTTGTAGCCAAATTGCACTTTTATTACAAAATAGCCTTAAAGGAATCTTGTACTCCCACTGCTGTATAATAGTTGATATGACCATGAGCCCCCAGGCTAATAGAGCTACCCCTGTCTGTGCTATTGGAGAAGGAAATGGCAACTCACTTCAGTATTCTTGCCTGGAGAATTCCATGGATGAAGAATTCCATGAATTCCTGGTAGATTGGGTCTATGGGGTTGCAAAGAGTTGGACACAACTGAGCAGCTAACACACACTCTCTCTGCTTTAATTGAATTTTGAATATTGAATAACACTCTATATAAACAAATAACTATTCATACATACAGTTCTCCCACTTGTTGTGCTATGAACTCTTTCAGGACCATAATTTATTAATCTTGTTACCTGTAGTATCTAACACAGAGTAATTATCCAATGAATGGGATACCCTTCAATAGGTTAGTATGCTTGCTTTGATCTCCCACCATTCACTGCTCCTCCTCTGCTGAATTTTAATTAAAAGTTGATTTAACAGATCCTTCAATCATTAGAAACAATATGTAAATTGAAAAGCTAGCTATTTATTGAAAGGACAGAATACATTTACTGTAACATAACAATCATTATAATTAGAAAAAAACAAATATATTTCATTTGCTACTCTGTCCAGCTCTGCTAAGACTTGAGTTCTAAATATTTCCTTAAGTTTACACTCAGAACTCTGTAAAATTTCAAAAAGGACAAAAGCAGAATTCCCATTGACAACATCGTTGATACGTGCTTGACTGTATCTTGATGTGCAAAACTTGCATAGACAGTGTGATGAGCTAGCTTGAGTAATTGGAGCTGGTTATATTTATAACAGGGAAATCAATCATATGTCAAGAAGAGGAGAATCCAAGTTTTGCAAAAGTTTCTACGCAAAATTTTCTGGAATTTAATTATCTCTAAGCTTGTCATGATCCAAAATTACAGGAGAAAAAGTCACCGAATAGGCGATATGGAATATGCAAATCATGATTAATGAAGAGATTTGGTTTTGCTATTTATTGGTTTTGTCAGCTTGGACTTTTTTTCCTCCTGTTTTTAAATGGAGATAACAGTGATTAGTTCTTGTTATATAACAAGGTACTAATGTCTTTGGTTATTTCCCACATCACATTGCACAGTGGTCACATAAACACTAAGATATGATCCACAATTTGAGCAGTCATAGTTTGAGAAGAATTTTGCACATTCACAGAAATATGAGGTCATGTAAGAGTCTGGAAATCAGGCCATGCAAGGATAAATTGGAGTGATTGGGATGCCTAGCTTGTAGAATAGAAGACTACTTGTAAATGGAGAAGCATACTATGTGGAAAATGCTAGATGTTTGCTGAATTTATGATGAGGAAAAAGTCTGGAAACTACAGGAGATGATCCAGCTTTTAAGTTGTTTGCAGAGGGAAATTCTGGTATCAGGTACTCCAAAATGGGGGAGTGGAATTTTCTTTATCTATTAAATTTTGTTTGTAGAGATAACTTTTCCAGGGGTATTGATATCTATTTGTTATGTTTGTTTTATGCTTCTACCATTATTGCTCTCTTTTAAGATTTCCACTCTAAATGTCATGTTTAAAAAATATAACTTTGCTTTTGAATGGGTATGGTAATACATTTTCTTTTTATAGGTGTTCAGAAAAGAGTGAAAAGTATTTCATTCAGACATTTTGAATGAATTCTTCATCTATAAACATATAAGATAGTCTTTTTAAGTTTATTCCTACCCAGTAATATTAAACAATCAGAATTAATAGCTTTTGAAGATGGTAGAGTAATAGCATTCATACCTCATTGTTCTCTATAAGTACAATGGAAAACTGCCAAGGAAGATCAAACCAGTCCATCCTAAAGGAAATCAGTCCTGAATATTCATTGGAAGGACTGATGCTGAAGCTGAAGCTTTAATACTTTGGCCACCTGATGCAAAGAACTGACTCATTAGAAAAGACTCTGATGCTGGGGAAAGATTGAAGGCAGGATAAGAAGGGGACGGCAGAGGATGAGATGGTTGGATGGCATCACCAACTCAATGGACGTGAGTTTGAGCAAGCTCCAGGAGGTGGTGATGGATAGTGAAGCCTGGCATGCTGCAGTCCATGGGTTCACAAAGAGTTCGACACGACTGAGCAAGTAAACTGAACTGAATGTAAACAGGAGGAAAAAAAGAGCATTATCCATATGTGTAAAAGACGTACACAACTTTTATCAAAATACTTGTCATACTTCTCTTGATTTGAACCCAGTCAAGAGAAGGCACAGATGGACAATATAAGCCACCGGAGGTCACAATGTAATGTAGGTACTCTGAGAGTATTTTGTACACGTGTGTAGTATCAAACAGTGCCCTACTTTGAACTGAGATTTTCAGATAATGACATTCCACACTTCTTTGCTATGTGTTAGGTTGAAATAATTAATAATAGTAGAAGTAGTAATAATAATAATGGTAACCCTTGTGGATGTGCTTGCAGAGCACCAGTAGATGTGTAAGAATTTGAAGGTCAGACAGGAGGAGTATCCACATACAGGAGAAGTCAGCAGTTTTGGATCAAAGTGGAATTTAATCTGAATCTGCAGAAGAACAGGTACATAGTAATAATAAAAAACGTGCATGTTAAAAATCAGTGTAATAGTGTAACACATGGGGAAAACTTCTAGTCAAATGATTCTTACAGAAGAAAGAATGAAGCAAAATTAATTAAACATTAAGGTAAAAAAGTGAACAGAAGGAAGAAATAGAAAGGATAAAAATAAAAGGATATAAATAATAAAAATGAAAATGGCTTAATTAATATGTAATATAGAGTCTCATTCTTTGGGTAAGAAGCAATGTAATCAAGAAAAGGAAAAAAAGCACAATTGTACAAAGTAAAAAGTGAGAACAGGGAAAATTTCTCTGTATAGTCCTTCCTAACTTTTCCCTGCTCTTATGTGTTTTTATATATGTGTGTGTGTGTATATATATGCATATATATATATATATATTTATAGGAACCATGTCTTATTTTGCACAGCTCCTATAAATAGGAATTTCTATGAACACAGTACTGTGTAAAGCATGGATGTCCATAGTTACAAAATATTTTTGCCAAATCAAAGAGGTGGGTTAGCTTAACTCTAGGCAAATTAACTTTTTAAAAACCTATAATAAATAAATCCACAGAACTTTGTAAGTTACTGAAGCTTAGCCAAGAAGAGATATAAAGGCTTAGCAGACCAATTAACATAGACATAAAATTGTCAGTTACTGTCTTTGTTTCCAAACCCAGATGACTTGTTCAGCATTATCAAACATTTTTTAACATATCTCAGATGTTTTTAGGGTGTTCCAAAGCATAGACAATGAAGAAAAATGTGTTCTTTTTTACAGGCAGCATAACATTTGTACAAAAATATGACAAACACAATAAAGGAAAATTAGAAAACAGACTCATTTAAAAAGTCATTGCAGAATCCTAAATAAAATAGTCACATTAAAGCAAGAAGGTATTATGTCCAAGTAAAATTCATAGAAAGAAAGTAATGGCAATTCATTATTAGTAAATCTATAATTTACCATTCAAGTTAAGAAGAAAACCATATTCATCTCTGAAGATCATAAAACAACAATTGATAAAATTTATGTTCATTCCTTTTTAAAAAAACACATACATATACAATAAAAACTTATTTTAAACCCAAAACTAGTGTCACCTGCAGTGACAAAATGATGAATTCACTTCTATTAAAGTCTAGGGAGAAAAATGCCATTAGCTCTCATCTCTATATATCACTGTATAAATTCTAATCAGTAAGATTAGAGAAACTCAAAGTATTGGAAAGGAAGTTGCAAATTTATTATTTGCAGTTGATATAATATTTACCTGAAAAATCCAAAGAATTGAATTTTAAATGAGAAATGATATGGAAAAGAGATATTTCACTACAGCTTCTGGTTCTAAAGCTGATATAAAAAATCAATAACATTCATATAAACAAAACAATGCATTAAAGAATATGAGAAGATACCTCATTACAAATAATAAATTGAAAGTATAAAGAAATAAATTTAAGACATTATAATGAATCTAAATAAAAAAAAACTATGGAAGAAGGTTTGGCTAAGTAGAAATACATTGCTTGCTTTTGGATTGAAAGGCTCCCTATAAATGTGTCAAATCTCTCTAAATTTTTAAATTTAAAGATGTTCAAAATAAAAAAAATGGCATTCTTATTAAAATTTGACAAACTGATTTTGAAATTTGTTTGGAAAATTTACAGTACTGAAAGCTTTGTAAGATTTTTCTGGGATAAATGAAACAGAATATAGTAAGAAATAGGATCAATGTCAATGTGAATTTCACAATAATAACATGAGACTTCAAATAATTATCATTATGTGGCATTGGACCAAATGATGGTTCTTTGGAAAAAGAACAGTTATATTTCTACCTGTTCCCAAAAATTAAAAAGAAAAATGAAGCCATAATAAACCTAGTAATAATGAACATTGGGGAACAGATTTTACTTAACAATACATAACAAAGCTTTGAGATCTAGCACACACATACCTGCTTTAGTTTAATAACTTTATATTGTTCTGTTGTATGACTGAATCATTATTTAAATGGACTTGGTGGCTAGGCATTAAGTTGTTTCCATATTACAAGCAGTGCTAAAATAAACACCCTTTCACAAATGAATAAGTGAAATCTCTTGATTAAAATACAAAAAGGTGAGACACTTAAAAAGTGATCTGCTCACATGTGGGCTTCCCTGGTGGCCCAGGGTCAAGAATCCTCCTGCAATGTGGGAGACCCCAGTTCCATGCCTGGGTTGGAAAGATCCCCTGGAGGAGGAAATGGCAACCCATTCCAGGATTCTTACCTGGGAAATCCCATGCACAGAGGAGCCTGGCGGGCTACAGTCCACGGGGTTGCAAAGAGCCGGACATGGCTGAGTGACTAAGTACTGCACGGCACATACTCAGACGGGTCTTTTGGAGTTTTTAATGTATAATGTATTAATTAATGAGCTTCCCTGATGGCTCAGTGGGTATAGAATCCACCTGTCAATGCAGGAGACACGGGTTCGATCTCTGGGTCAGGAAGATCCCCTGGAGAAGGAAATGGCAACCCACGCTAGTATTCTTGCCTGGAGAATCCCGTGGACAGAGAAGCCTTGTGGGCTATAGTCCAAAGGGTTGCAAAGAGTTGGACAGAATGCATTATTGCAACGTGTTCTTTGGATAGATATTGGGTTTGCAAGGTGATGAGACATCTTTTAAGATACATGAAACTGCACAGTATGAACTTTTTTCAAGCTTTGCATGTTATTAACCAAATAATTTCTAAGATAGTTAAAGGAAGTTTGTCTGAAATGAAAGTGATGAGAGCCAGCTGCAGAGCATTGTGGATGCAATGATCTTACTTTTACAGAAAAAAAGGCTGTTCATGCATGTATAATTTGAACTCACAAGGGGACTGAACCAAAAGGAAGAAGAGCTATAAATAAAAAGAAAAGGGAAATGATGTTATTGGGTAGACTTCAAAGATATCTAGATTTGTTTCTACTGATCTTTCTAAATTAGCTAAAATTAGATTCAAAACCAGGAAGTATGCAATTAATATTTCGCAGCAACATTACTTAAGCTAATGTGTGTTTATCAAAATTTTAGGTGTTTTTATTATAGTCTTTCTTTCCTTCTTGTTAGGAACTCTACAATCCTTTCAGTATGCATCATGGTGATTTTCAATTTCTAAATAGTGTCTGGTAAACATATGTAACTGAGAACCAAACCAAATAGTAAACCCTAAACAAACAAGGAGCAAAAGTGTCTGGTTTCCATGGCATAATCCAGATTGGATATTTTAAAACAAATGAAGCTGTTATGAAATTAGCAATTCTCTCATCAGCAAAACAAGCAAGGGATCTAGATTTTTATTTTATAAAATTCATCTTTAAGGCAATATTATTTTATTTAAAGTTTACAGCAAAAGATTGAGAATACTGTTTATAAGGTCAAGAATCATTTTCATCAGGATTCCAGTAGAAGGGCAAATGGGAAAAAAAAATGAGGTTTGAGTTATCCCACAAGTGAATTTGTCTATCTAAGCTATTTCTAACTGATGAACATTTCATCAACATTCTTTATTTTCATCTGAAAATTGTATCACAGTTATCAAAAGGAAAATGAAGAAAGAAAGGAATAAGAAATACATCAATAAAGTGCAGGACAATCTGTTGGGGCATTTTTAGAATGCTGCTGGACCTCCAAGTATCTACTTAAATGGTGTCTTCATAATGAAACTCACCTGGACCATCCCATTCTAAAATTAGACTCACCCATCCACCATCATCTGGAGTTTTGCTTTGTTTCATGTTCCTTTTTCATGGCATTTATCACTTTCTAAAGGGTCATACACTTACTGTATTTATGATTCTGTTTCTCCTGGTGAAACCTAAGAACCAAGAGAAAATCTGTCTGGTTTGTTCTCTGATGTATATACCTAGCATCTGGAATAATGTTGGCACATGATAAGCATGCAATAAATATGTGTTGAATAAATAAAAGTACACAGAAGAAATTCCTTACTATGAAAGCAAAATATTGCAGTAAATTATTAGGTAAGGCTAGAGATTCAACTCTCAAAGATTTAAAAGCACTCACAGTAGGCTGAGTAGAGGAGTAGATTAATTAAAAATTTAGAAGCCATCAAATATTTATGAAACACCTCTTCTGGCAAAGCACATTAACCCAAGTGTGCTATTGTGTTAATTATTAAATTTGTAATAAATTTTGGCATTTTAAATAAAAAAAAAAACAATTTGATTTTCGAGACTCAGAGTTTGCATTCTCTCCTTCAATTGTTTATATATGCAGGTCCCAATATACTCCTTGGTGACCACAGACTCATGTAGATATTGCATCCAATACTTCTCACATCTTTACTTCTAATATCCTTCCCTTTTCTCCCATTTCAGCTACTCACTCCCAAGACCATACCTTGGACATAACCAACACTTGGAAATTCTTTATTTTTTACATAATTAATTTGAATAAGTAGCTCTCTGCCTGTAACTTCTGTCTTTCATCAAGCTTAGTTATTTAGCCAGTTATTCAAACCTAATGTAATTTTGAGATTCAGGATTGATCCCCCTGTGAACCAAACCTCTCCTTTGCCTCAAAGCATCAGATGCTTTTCCTGGTAACCTCCCATCTTTCTGAGGTTGGATTTCATAGCTTATTAAACACTCTCTTTTCACACAGACTGTATTAATAATATTGATTCCAAACTGAAACTAATATTAAATGGAATAACAGTGCTACTATATTTTTGAATCCTTGAGTCAATATTTTTGAATCCTTGATGGATGCCCAACCCTATTTGAATTTCTTTACATGTACTTATTACTTTAATCCTGACAGCTCCATAGTGGGTATTGTTTTATCTTCATCATATGTATGAAGAAACTAAAGGAACATTAGGTTAAAAATTCTTGCTTGAGGTCACAAAAGTGGACAGTTTAGAACTGGATTATGAAGCCTGAAATGTAGTTTCCGGAGCACATTCTTGTAATCATGGGATCTGCTCTCACTGATCTACAGAAATGGCCCTTGCAAGTTTACAGTGATCTGCCTATTACTAACTATACTCAGCACTTCTTACGCTCCACAGTGGAAGGGTGAAACTGTATATTTACGGCCCCCAAACTTGATTCTCAAATGCTCTCAGACTAGCCTTTTCTCTTTTCTGTTTGGTTGCCTATTTCTAGTTCTCTCTGTCAAATTCTCTCTTCTTTCCTCATCTCTGCCCTTGCCCATGCTTTTCATGGTCAAAACACAACAATGACTTTTGTGTCATAGAGAAAGTAGAAACTAGTAGGTAAATTTTCTGTACCTCTCCCATTCTATTCTCTTATTTCCATGGATAACTTATTCTCCTATTTAATCTTGTTCCCTCTACCATTGCTTTGATTCTATGTCTTCCCTCTGACCTAGGCCTTTCACTTTCATAGAATATTTTTGTCTTCCATGATGTCAGAGTACTATGACCTTCCTCTTCTTTGACTCCTTGTTTCTGTTTTCTTTTCTCTCTCTTCCATACTCTTAAGTTCTGGTATTAAATAGTGTTCACTTTAGGCTTGATTCACTTATGCTGCACACTCCCTCTAGGCTTTATGAATAATTACCATGATTACAGGAATTATTCATAGGAAATCAATTAAAATTAAAAATCCGTATCTGTAGCCCAATATGTACTCAATATGCCAACAAATTTAGAAAACTCAGCAGTGGCCACAGGAATGGAAAAGGTAATTTTCATTCCAATCCCCCAAAAAAGGCAATGCCAAAGGATGTTCAAACTGCCGCACAAATTGCACTCATCTCACACGCTAGCAAAGCAATGTTCAAATTCCCCAAATCAGGCTTCAGCAATATGTGAACTGTGAACTTCCAGATGTTCAAGCTGGATTTAGAAAAGGCAGAGGAACCAGAGATCAAACTGCCAACATCCAGGACCATTGAAAAAGCAAAAGAGTTCCAGAAACATATCTACTTCTGCTTTATTGACTATACCAAAGGCTTTGACTGTGTGGATCACAACAAACTGTGGAAAATACTTCAAGAGATGGGAATACCAGACCACTTGACCTGTCTCCTGAGAAACCTGTATGCAGGTCAAGAAGCGACAGTTAGAGCTGGACATCGAACAACAGACTGGTTCCAAATTGGGAAAGAGTACATCAAGGCTGTATATTGTCACCCTGCTTATTTAACTTCTATGCAGAGTACATATGTGAAATGCAGGGCTGGATGAAGCACAAGCTGGAATCAAGATTACCAGGAGAAATATCAATAACCTCAGATATGCAGATGACACCACACTTATGGCAGAAAGTGAAGAGGAACTAAAAAGCCTCTTGATGAAAGTGAAAGAGGAGAGTGAAAAAGTTGGCTTAAAACTCAACATTCAGAAAACTAAGATCATGGCATCTGGTCCCATCACTTCCTGGCTAATAGGTGGGGAAGTAATGGAAACAGTGAGAGAATTTATTTTCTTGGGCTCCAAAATGACTGCAGATGGTGACTGCAGCCATGAAATTAAAAGATGCTTATTCCTTGGAAGAAAAGCTGTGACCAAACTAGACAACATGTTAAAAAGCAGAGACATTACTTTGCTAACAAAGGTCCATCTAGTCAATGCTATGGTTTTTGCAGTAGTCATGTATGGAAGTGAAAGTTGAACTATAAAGAAAGCTGAGCATCAAAGAATTGATGCTTTTGAACTGTGGTGTTGGAGAAGACTCTTGAGAGTCCCTTGGACTGCCAGGAGATTCAATCAGTCCATCCTAAAGGAAATCAGTCCTAAATAGTCATTGGAAGGACTGAAGCTGAAACTCCAATACTTTGGCCACCCTATGTGAAGAGCTGACTCATTTGAAAAGACCCTGATGCTGGAAAGCTTGAAGGCAGGAGGAGAAGGGGATGACAGAGGATGAGATGGTTGGATGGTATCACCAACTCACTGGACATGGGTTTGGGTGGACTCCAGGAGTTGTTGATGGACAGGGAGACCTGGTGTGCTGCAGTTCATGGTGTCGCAGAGTCAGACACGACTGAGCGATTGACCTGAACTGAACTGATGTGTAGCCCACATCTCTCCTGAGTTTTATCCAGTGTATTAAAAGATAAGGTGAAGAATATTAAAATTTCTAGAAGTCTGAGTGAAAATTGATTAGAATCAGGCAGCATCCTACCTAGCAAAGGAATTCTGAGAAACTGTACAAAAAGAAAGACTTTTATAGGCAAAGCAGAGAGGGAACAAGAAAGCTGGTTCTAGACAAAAATGGATTGGTTCTTGTGTGGTTACTTTCCTTTAGGGGATTGTAGGGGATTATCACATAGACTACCTTACTAGTTCTGATTTGGCAACTCCTAGTTGGTTTATTTGAGATTCCATTTCTAGGAAAGCCAAAACTGTAAGTCAGTCTTGGTTTGGTGATGAGGGCTTAGCATAAGTAACTCTATCTTGGGTCTGTGCTTTGTATTCCAACAGTATGTAATCGTGTCCTGAGTATCTTTGCTTAGATGTTTCATAAGCATCTTAAACTCAGTATCTAAAATTGAACTTGCATGTTTCACCACAATTTTCTTCTTCCCTCCTTATGTCAGTGAATAGCATCACTATCCACTTAGTTTTTGCAAGGTATAGACTTTAAAATAGAGTCATCCTAAAATATTGGTTTTCTTTCAACACTTATCTCCAAGCAGTCTTCAAAACTTAAAATTTTTTTTCCTCCTGTATATCTTTTGACTCTATCCATTTTGATCTAATTCAACTGACATTTCCTAATATAGAGAATAATATATATTTTAAAAATACTTATTAGAGGTGCGACAATCTTTTAATTGCCCTCTCTTCATCCAATATAGCCATAATAAACCCATAATAACTGTAATCTCACCAATATTAAAAGATAAACTGAAACATATTAAAAACCTTAAGGGTTTATCTGAGCAAAAATCTGTCTGAATTGGGCAATGCCAAACAGAAAATAGTTGAAGTGCTCAC
Source organism: Cervus canadensis (assembly GCF_019320065.1). Taxonomy (NCBI): domain Eukaryota; kingdom Metazoa; phylum Chordata; class Mammalia; order Artiodactyla; family Cervidae; genus Cervus; species Cervus canadensis. Next base: position 19,556,112 of record NC_057388.1, read on the forward strand.
TGGCAGAAGCTAGGGGAAAGGCTTCTATATAAAAGGTGAAAAGACAAACCAAGGACATTATTTGAGGGACTGTAGTTTAAGTGTTTCTCTTGTTTGGAAAATACTAGTTGTCTGTTGGTGATTGATTGTCCTTGGTTTCCATGACTTAACCTAGTGGGATTTATAGGCTGAGATTTTGGTTTGCTTATGTAGGCTGCCAAAGGCATTAGAGGCACCTCAGTCTAATGGTCTCCTTGTTGAATTAAGATCAACTAGGAAATAAACTTCCTCCTTCATCCAAATCCTCAAAGTTTCACCCATTATTAGTTTAGACTCAGGCTTGAGGTCAGAATCTTGATATTTAAATCAGGATGAGGCAAGTGTGGTTCCTTTCAATCTGAAGTCCTGTGAACTAAAGAGACAAATTAATTGCCTTTCAAAATACCCAACATCTATTGGTGGGATAGAATAACCACAATAGACATTGCTTTTCAAAATGGGGTGGTGAAGGTGGTGAGAGGCATTATAGGAGGCACACAGCAGTCACTTGTGCCAAGAAATTCTGAAATCTAATTGAAATCTAGTTAAGCACGTATTAACACTTTCGGCTAGTGTTCAGTTCTGCTTCCTTGGAAATGGATTTCTGAGGCTTTTCCTCTGCACTTTTGGCTTCTTTCTCTGAGTCATCTTTCCTTCTCCATAATTAAATGGCTCATGCTTGCTGCTGACTGGTTTCCCCTTCCTACTTGCTTCCCAAGAAGGTTGAGAATATGATTTATCTTTCCACTGAGACTTTCTGCGTCAAAGAATGACAATTCTCAGTGTTTCACCAGTGAAAAGTCCTAGTAGCTTCTGCTCCCAAATAGAATCTTCTTTATGGTGTTCCCAGAGCTGCTCTTGGAATACCAGGAAGTCCATTGTGATGATCATTATGGCAGAGGGCATGAAGAGATGAACAGTAGGTAGGGGTAAAGAAGTCTAGGTGGTGTGAGATGATCATGCACCTCTCAATCTGTCCACACTTCCCTTCCCCCTTCCTTGACACTGGCCCTTTGGAGAAGTCTTTCTGATGGGAGTCATTGTTTTCCTCTGACAAAACAACTGAATTAATAATATTAAAGCAAAAAAACAACTGCAAAGTAGCAAAAGTCCTTCTTTCCCATTTAGACATATGTTAGTTCATGAATAGGAGTATATTTTGGGCAGAAGAATTTTCAACCAAAGACTATTTTTTACCCACCTGGCATGTTTAGTCTAAAGATTCTTTTATGTATTTACTGTTCCCCCAACCAAAGAAGAAAATAGAAATAAAGTTTTTACTCCTCTGAAACCATGCATTAGCTTTTCTAATTCCTGACCATTTATGTTTAAAAGATCCACAGCAGCTTTCAAATTTTTAACCTTGGGGTTAAATAGAAATCTCTGAAGGTAGAAAACTAAAATAGCCTGCAGTATCATTCTTTCTGAAGGTGAAGGTAGCTTTCAGCTCTATTTCCCTGAAATATCATTCCTGCAAAAACGCACATGCTAATTGTTCTTCAGTCACTAAGTTGTGTCCAACTCTTTGCGACCCATGAAATGCAGCATGTCAGGCTTCCTCGTCCTTCATTATCTTCTGAAGTTTGCTCAAATTCATGTCCATTGAGTCGGTGATGCTGTCTAACCATCTCATCCTCTGTCGCCTCCTTCTCCTTTTGCCCTTAATCTTTCCCACCAACTCTTTTTTCCAGTAAGTATTCGCATCAGGTGGCCAAAGTATTGGAGCTTCAGCTTCAGCATCAGTCCTCCCAATGAATATTCAAGATTGATTTCCTTTAGGATTGACTGGTTTGATCTCTTTGACAAATGCTAATAAGTCTGGTCTTTAATAATGTACTTATAATGTTCTGAGAAGTGTGTCAATTATAGATCAGGAGCCTCTCTGGAGAAGTATGTACTGCTTGTTACAGATAATCTCATTTTAGAGACCTTGTTTACATAGTTTTTTTAGACCTATGTTAGCATTTCTGTACTACTTAGATAAATGACTTATATTTGTCCTAGAGAAGCTAATGTTTGTATTGCAATGATTAGGAGTTATTGTCCATGACAGGCAATCCTGCTCTTCTTTCAACAGTAATAACCTGACCTAGGGATGATTTTAGATTTCTTCCCTGATTTATCTGTCCTTTAGGCAGAATATTCTCAAAGATGGGCAAATTATGACTAAAATTATTTTTAACTGGGAAGAAGCATTGCGTTTTAGTCTTTTTCATGTAAGAGACCATGAATTAAACCCTTAGCTATACTTCTGTTGACACCGTGGTTGACAATGCAATTTTGTCTTTTCCAATAATGAAGCAGAAAAAATACCATAGTGTTTTCTATATTTTAGGGGAGACTCTTGAACTCAGAGTCTATGGTAGTTTATACTGGGTACACTTGGTTAAGCTGGAATTAATTTTCTCCAAACCCCCTTCCTTCTGTGGCCTTGGTTTAGAATCAACCAGAGAGAGGTGTATGGAAGGTGAAAGTCCAATAGTGGCTGCAGTTCTCTGATGGCGGGTGTGAGGTGTGGTCAGAAACAGAGATGTGGTGGAATGTTCCAGCTTTTCCTCAACGTCCCTTGCTCACCCTCCTGACTACTGGCCCTGACCACATTACATGGTCCCACATCAGTAGCTTAATATGCCTCGCTTCCCAAATTCTCCTGCAAGCTCCCAAATCTGTCTGCTTGCACCAGGACTTTAGCAGTTGCCAGATCTAATAGCTAACTCTCTGTGGTTCTGCCCTGAGACCTAGTGCAGAGTGATAACCTAAGGAATACTAGGCATATCTCAGTCTAATATTTAACTGTTTTAATGAATAAGATCTGGTGAACATTTAGATAGAACTGTAGCAACTTTTAACCACTGTGATGAGGAACTAAATTTTAATTTTATAATTTTAAGTTACTGAAATTTAAATTTCCGAACTGAAGTAGTGAAAAATGCTTTTCTATGAAACACAACTTCATTGTCTTGGTAGAACAACATTTCACTTTAACTGTTGCGTTGTGTCAGTTGCTATTTGTTGATTGCAGATCGGGTGTGTGCATGTAGTTACTATCCATGGATTGACTCAATTTGACGTGACTTTTTTCTATACATCCATGTAAAATTGTGACATGTTTACTCGAGATTTTATGCATTAATACCTATGTAATTCATAATTGGCAATTAAAAGGAAATACTAATAATTATTTTAATTGTAATTGTTATTTTACCTAAAAATAAGTATGGATTTTCAAATTTGAAATGAAGGCTTACCGTGGATGTAGCATTGAGTGGAAATATTAAAATTAGAATAGTAAAGCAGAAAAAAAAAAGAGGTCATAAATTGCATAGTGAACAGCAATTGCAAGTCACTGGGACGGAGCAGAACCAAAAAGCTATTTCATTGTTGTGTAAAATTAAAAAAAAAAAAAAATGGATGATTTCAACAAATTGATGGTAAATTTGATATTTCCTTTTAACAAAAAAATCAATGACATTAGGAGTGTGAAGTCAAAATTAAAAAAAGAATAAACAAAACACATCAGCTAAAATGAAAAGAATCAGTGCATAACAAGCTTTTAAATGACTTGTAATAGGATCTGATCTCTTAAATGATGAATTTTTGTATAGAAACTCTTGATGGAAAGAATGGAAAAGACAATGACTAATTTTACTTTTTTAAAAGCCTGCCTTAATGTGGCTACCAGACAATTAGAATTTATTCATATAGCTTGCATTAAATTTCCACTGAACAGTGCTGATTTAAAAAGTGTACCAAGAGTTGAATTAAAGCCTCATTTAAACAAACCAGAGAAACTTCATTGCATATCTTCTCATTTCTAAGGGATTTTGCAAAGCATATTTTATTTTTTACTATGTAGTTCATAACTATTTGATATTTTGCTGTTATTATTACTGGTTACTTGTGTTTATATGTGCAAATAAATACTAATACATTAAAGAATATTTCTATATAAACTTAGAAAATGGAAAAAACATACTTTACTACCATATACAGTCATTATTAGCATATTAATAGCATTTTTTAAAGCACAAAATTCATTTCAAAGTAATTAAAATCATAGAGGAATACATGAAAAAGGCACTATTGGAAGTAAAGCCTTATCAACCACAACTGATGAGACATGATGTAATTAGATAAAGTGGGAAATATAAGTGTTGCCAGTGAATATCAATTTTCACAGGAATCTAGGAGTAAATATTTAGTAGAATAAGTAATGACAAATACCAACATGCCTTTGTTGGTTAGAAGTAGTTCTTTATAACCATATTGCTTAACTGTAATTATTTTATATTTTTAGGGTAGTATTTGATATAACATTCAGTAACATTGCATTTGAACTATCAGTTTTAAACTTAATGAACTGCTGTCCTTTGAAGAACCAATATGAGTTTTCTTTTGCTGCCTGGTTTCATTGGTGTCACTTATAACTATACTAAGTCATTTCTGGAGTAAATGGTTTCCACAGAGACTGAGTAGACAGTGTCCTTGCAAAACATACAGTGTTCTACAAATCTAAAGGTTGGGTTACCAGACTTGGCAGCCAACCTAACTTAATGGCTAAACAAACCCTCTGTAGAAACTTATACCTGCTTGGCTCCTTCAAGCATTTCCAAGCATTTTAATTCTGCCAAAGATGTGAGCTGGTGTTTTAATAAGTAGTCAGCAAGCATCTTTAATACATGGGGATATTGATTCTAGCTAGAGATGCCTTTCAGCTGAGTTGATCTTTAATGTATTTTGATTCTCTTGAAAAAAAGTAAAAGAAAAAAAAAGCCAAACTTGCATTATCATTCTTAGAAAATACCATCAATCTTAGAAAATATTTATCAATTTGAAAGAATCTCAGATTTAAAAAAACAACAGAAAAACACAATCGTAGGATAAAATTATGTGTCATTACTACTAAACAGCCTTGGGGAACCCAGAAGTTGGAAGGGGCCTCTACAGACAAGTCATGACAGAAATAGTTTAGATTCCTGTTTCTGATTGAGAATATGGCCGTCCTATTTATAATATTTGTGTGGAGGACTGCAATTTGTCATGAGAGTTATCTGTATATTAAAATGCACTCTATGGGGACAAGGCTTCTGCCATTTTTCTCATTTCATACTTTTACCTTGTAAGGTAGGAAAGGAAATTTGAAAAGGGTATGCCATTCAGAGTATATATGTATACTAGTTGGTTAAATGTCAAGCTAAAGAATGTGATGCAGGTGGGACTTACAGATGGCAGAGTAAGGTACTTGGTAAACCCTCTTCCCAGCAAAACACCATTTTAACTGGTAAAAATTGTAAGTAAAAGTAATTTTAAGTCTCTGGAAATTGTCCTAAGGGCAGAGAGTGAATGGAGAAATGTCCACTTAAAAAAAATAAAAGAAGAAAAATGTACTAAATCTCAGTAGGAATAGTTTGAATTTATGGCAGTTGAGTCATAACCCGCCCCCTTAACTCTACCCCTAGCTCTGTGTTACAGAAGCTCTATTCCAGGTGCTCATCCCTGGGTACTGCCGTCAGAAGAGATGGGTTCCCTCTTGCCTGAGCTTCCAGTCTGGGGCTGCAGTTTCATTTCTCACCCTTGTCCCAGCCCAGAGGTGCAGAATGCCTACCCAATGCAGAGGTGGCTGAGAGAAATAGGTCTCTCTTTCTCTATCCAATCCTTGATCATAAAGCAGGAATTCAACCCCAAATGCCGTAGGCTAGGACCCCAGTTTTATAAGGCAGGGGCCCATGTCAGGAGGAGCAACCCAAGAAAACAAAGGGAAGCCACCCTGCCTTCCCCCTTGAGGCCACTCATACACGAAGTTGTCAGTCTTGGAAAAGCAGGTCCTTACTCAAAGCTCTGCTGACATGGTGCCAAGGTCCAGCCCAGGAGGAAAGGCAGCTCATGAAGACAACGAGCTCTGCAGTTCTGGCTGAGGAATCTGGCTTTATTTAGAACACAGCATGGAGAAGTCTGTACCTAAGGGTGATTTTAAAATGTGGACCTCTTGTTGAGGGCAACTAAGAAAGAGCAACCAGAACGTTAATGGAAGGAGGGAAAAAGATAGCCAAGAAGAGCCCTACTGGGACCATAGTCAGTTCTGGAAGTCAGGAAGGTTGCCACATGCTCTGGGGCTGTACCCATTCAGTAGCAATTGGAGCAGGTATTTCCCTAAGCTGGGTACACAAGGTTCGTCAATACAGGGCAGAACCCTTATTGCAAAAAGGGCCTTAAACATAAACTCTGATCAAATATATATTGAACAACAAGCTCTTCTTCCCTGGGGCTGCTCCTTGGAAGGTAGGTGTAAAAATAAAATCACAGAAATCACCAATAAACTAGGACACAGTGTGTATCCAAGGCTACTTTGTCTTCAGAGAGATCACAATGGGATTCTCGTAGCTACTTGTCCCTGATTTAACACAGGGCAACAAAACAAACTCAAGTGTGATAGCATCCTCCAAACCATGTAAGTTTTAACCAGTAAGTGGCTCGTGCCAGCCAAGCATAGCTCCTAGGGAGTCAGACCAAGAGATAAAAACAATGGGATGAAATCTGAGTAACAAAATTAGACCTGCACATGGGGAAGGAATTAGAATTTTCAGAATTAATTCACTTAACAAAAACAGTTGACCCTTGAATAGTATGAGGATTAGGAATGCCAACCTTTTGTATAGGTTGGAAACTCTGTAGATATTTTAGTTGGCTCTCTATATCTGTGGCCTCTCATCTTCAGATTCAACCAACCACGGACCGTGTAGTACTGTAGGACATATTCATTGAAAAAAATCTGTGTATAAGTGGACCTGTTGTCCACCTGTCAATCCATGTTGTTCAAGGGTCAACTGTAAACAAATGACTTGGTAAAAAAGAGCAACCCTCAGAGTGCTATCAGTATCTAGATTTGCTAAAATATACCTGAAATGTATAGTTTTCAATAAAATTGAGATATGCAAGGAAAGAGTAAAGTATAACCTGTACGCATAATAATCTAGCAAGCAATAAAAACTACTTTGAAGGAGGCCCGCATGGGAAGCTGGCAGACTTGGCAGACAGAAATCAAAACAGCTTTAATATTACAGATATGTTTAAAAACCAAAAGAAATAATGCTTAAAGAATTGCAGATATGATAATAATGCCTCATCAAAAAGAGAATAAAAATAAAGGGATGAAAGTACTAAAAAAAAAAAAAAAACAAAAAGAAATTCTGAAGATGAAAAGTAAGATAGCCCAAACAAAAATTCAGTAGAGGGGCTTAATAGTAGACTTCATCTGTCATAAGAAAGAATCAGCAAATTGAAGACAGATGAGTAGAGATTAGGTAATCTGAAGAATAGAGAAAGAAACAATGAAAAAATAAAGAATAAAATCTCAGAGAAATTTGGGACACAATGAAACACACAAGATTATGTGATGGATATACTAGAGGAAATAGGAAGAGGGAAAAAGACAGGAGATGAATCAAATAAATGATGTTTGGAAACTTTGCAGATATGAAGAAAAGTGCAAATCTATACATCCAAGAAGTTGTAAAACTTCAAACAGGACAAATGGAAAGCAACCCATTATGAAATACATTATAGTAAAAATGTTCAAAGACAAAGTAAATCTTGAAAGCAGAAAGTGAAAAGACATCTCAACCTGTACATGGGAACTTGAGTAACAGAAGCGATTAACTTCTCAGAAACGGATAGAGATCAGAAGGCAATGGGAAGACATATGCAAAGTGCTGAAAGTATTAAAAAAAAGTTGTTAAAAATCTTAAATTTAGCAAAACTATCTTTCAAAAATAAGATGAAATAATACTACCAGATAAAGAAAAACAGTGATTAGGATGCTGGAACACTGGATTGATGAAAAATAAAAAAGGAAGTTTTCAAAAGGAACCAGTAATGGTAAAAAAAAAAAAAAGAAAAAGAAAGAAAGATTAAAATCGCAAATTTTACAAAAATATACGGGCTGTCCTTTCTTCTCTCAGCTTCTCTAAAAAAGACATATTATAAAAAGTAGTAATTTAACAATGTATTGGTGGAGTTGTAGCTTATGTATGCCACTAATAGCACAAACACGATGACAAAGAGAAAACTGGCTTAGAGATGAATAAATTTTCCATATTTCTTTGGAACTAAGGTATTATAAATCTGAAGTAGAGTCTGACAAAACTATAATTAAAAAACCATTAAAGTAAGCTGATAAAGGAGGAATAGAGGAACAGACAATAAATGAGATGCATAGAAAACAAAAAATGACAGGGCAAATGTTCATCCAGCAATATCAATAATAAATATGAATGGATTAAAAATCTAATCAGAAGACAGAGCTTGCTATACGGGTAAAAGAAACATAATCCAACTCTCATATTTATAGAAAATATAGATTAAAAAATACAAATATATTGTAAGTAAAGGGTAGAAAAACAATATCAAAAGGAGAGCTGGAATAATTATAATAATGTTAAAATAAACTTTAAGAGAAAAATTTGTACTAGAGATGAAGGAAATTTTATATTGATAAATGGGATCCATTAGAAAAGAACACATAATAATTATAAACAGTTGTATCTAACAGAAGCCCTAAACCACAAAGCAAAACATAATAGGATGAAAGAGAGAAAGAGACAATTCAAAAATAAAAATGGAAGATAAATAATAATAAATAGAACAACTTGCATAATAGAAAGAACAACTAGGCAGAAGATCAACTAGTAAAAAGAAGACTTGAAAATAATTCTAACCCAACTAAATGTAAAAGACATCTACAAACTCTTCACCCAACAAAAGCACATTCTTAATTACATGTGGAATATCCTTCAAGGTAGACCATATGTAGGCTATTAAATAATCTCAATAAATCTAAAGGGATTGAAATATACAAATTTGTTTTCTAACAGCAATGAAATGTAATTAGAAATTAATAGCAGGAAAAATTGGAAAATTCAAATATTTAGAAATTTAAAAACACATTCCTAATAAACAATCAAAGAAGAAATTAGAGTTAGAAAGGTTTGGGGAAAAAAAACAAACAGCATACTAAAATTTATGAAATCAGTTACAACCATGCTTGGAGAGAAATTTAGAGTTACCAAGTTCTCTATTTGGAGTGCTCAATATTGTTAAGAGGTTAATACTCCCAAAATTGAATTATACAATCTTTATTAAATTTCCAGATGACTTTCTTTTAGAAATTGACATACCTTTTCCAAAATTCACATGAAAGTGCAAGATGCCCAAAATAGTCAAAATAATTTTTTGTAAAGAAAAATGAATTTTGAGGACTCAGATTGCCTAACTTAAGATATTGCAGAACTGCAGTAAATAAGACATTATAGTAACTGGCTTAAGGATATATGAGAGACTAGAAAGAAACTCTTACTATTATGGTATGGGGAACAAAATTCAGCACCCAAAAGTGTCTCTGGCATGCAGATTATTTTAAGCTGAAAACAATCAGGGCCCAAAACACGCTGAAAGAAATTTGACCTTCCCCTGAGCTGCTTAAAGAATTTGTGTTCAATCGCTAAGTTGTGTGTGATTCTTTGCAATCCCATGGACTGCAGCATGCCAGGCGTCCCTGCCCATCACCAACTCCTGGAGCCTACTTACTCAAACTCACGTCCATTGAGTCCGTGATGCCATCCAACCATCTCATCCTCTGTTGTCCCCTTCTCCTCCTGCCTTCAGTCAATCCCAGCATCAGGGTCTTTTCAAATGAGTCAGTTCTTTGCATCAGGTGGCCAAAATATTGGAGTTTCAGCTTCAACATCTGTCCTTCCAATGAATATTCAGGATGGACTGGTTAGTTCTCCTTGCAGTCCAAGGAACTCTCAAGAGTCTTCTCCAATACCACAGTGCGAAAGCATCAATTCTTTGGCCTCATCTTTCTTTATAGTCCAACTCTCACATCCATACATGACTACTTAAAAAACCAAAGCTTTGACTAGGCAGACCTTTGCTGGCAAAGTAACGTCTCTGCTTTTTAATATGCTGTCTAGATTGGTCATAATGTTTCTTCCAAGGACCAAGCATCTTTTAGTTTCATGGCTGCAATCACCGTCTGCAGTGATTTTGGAGCCCAAGAAAATTCTCTCACTGTTTGCATTGTTTCCCCCTCTATTAGCCATGAAGTGACGGGACCAGATGCTATGATCTTAGTTTTCTGAATGTTGAAGTTTTAAGTCAATATTTTCACTCTCCTCTTTCACTTTCATCAAGAGGCTCTTTAGTTCTTCTTTGCTTTCTGCCATAAGTGTGGTGTCATCTGCATATCTGAGGTTATTGATATTTCTCTCGCAATCTTGATTTCAGCTTGTGCTTCATCCAGCCCTGCATTTCATAAGATGTACTCTGTGTAAAAGTTAAATAAGCAAGGTGACAGTATATAGCCTTGATGTACTCCTTTCCCAATTTGGAATCAGTCTATTGCTCCATGTCCAGTTCTAACTGTTGCTTCTTGACCTGCATATAGATTTCTCAAGAGGCAGGTGAGGTGGTCTGGTATTCCTATCTCTTGAAGAATTTTCCACAGTTTGTTGTGATCTACACAGTCAAAGGCTTTGGCATAGTCAATAAAAGAGAAGTAGATATTTTTGTGGAACTCTTTCGCTTTTTCGATGATCCAGTGGATGTTGGCAATTTGATCTCTGGTTCCTCTGCCTTTTCTAAATCCAGTTTGAACATCTGGAAGTTCACAGTTCACATACTGTTGAAGCCTGGCTTGGAGAATTTTGAGCATTACCTTGCTAGTGTATGAGATGAGTGCAATTGTGTGGTAGTTTGAGCATTCTTTGGCATTGCCTTTCTTTGAGATTGGAATGAAAATGTGTATTATTTAATTTCATAGATATGATATATGTCTAGAACCACAACTTCATAAACAGAATTTAGATTAGTTACTGCTTAGTGCTAGGTGTGACAAATGCAGAGTGATTATTAAAAAGAAGGGGTTTTCTTAGAGGGGAAGAGACCTAAAATCAGATTGTGGTGGTAATGGTACAGCCTTATTGTTGCCAAGATCTTGGCTGTCTGTGCACAAGTGCCACACAGAAATACAGAGACAAAATTATGGACAAGAAGGAAAGAACAGCTTTATTACTTTTCCAGACAAAAGGGGAACACATTAGGCTAGTGCCTCAAGAACTGTCCCCCCCTCTCTGGTGAGTAGGGAAAAGTTAAATAGTCAGGCAGGAGTATGTGATAGGGATCATGACAGTAACAGTCTTGTATTCTTCCTTCTGCAAAGTTCAAAAAGGTGGGTTCCTGACAAGATTAGACTGTATACAGGGTCTTATGTGGGGCTTCTCTGGTGTCTCAGTTGGTAAAGAATCTGCCTGAAATGCAGGAGACCCAGATTCAATCCCTGGGTTGGGATGATCCCCTGGGAAAGGAAATGGCAACCCACTCCAGTATTCTTACCTGGAGAATCCCATCAACAGGGAAGCCTGGCGAGGTACAGTCCATGGAATCACAAAGAGTCAATGGGACTGAGTGACTGACACTTTTACTTTCAGGGTCTTAGGTGATCCAGTCTCCCAATCTGAATGAGACTCCCTGGTCCTTGAATCTTGTCTCAGGTGGTTTTGCTGCTGTTTCCCCCAAGAGTGGAACACGACTTAGCGACTAAACCACCAACATTCCTTTGATTAGCAATGGTTCTGCCATTTGGAACTGAGAGAAGGTCAAGAAGGCTGAGTCTTGCCTATGATAAATGATGGACAAAGAAGCCTCTGTGCCCAGGAATTCCACAGGGACCCGCTTGGCATCACTATGAGTACATAGTGATGTATGTTTGTTTTTGGTCACTTAGTCGTGTCCGACTCTAAGACCTCATGGACTGCAGCCCGCCTGGCTCCTCTGTCCTTGGGATTTTCCCGGCAAGAATACTGGAGTGGATTGCCATTTCCTTCGCCAGGGAGTCTTCTCAACCCAGGGATTGAATCCGCGTCTCCTGCTTGGCAGTTGGATTCTTTACCACTGAGCCACCATGGAAGCATCATTTAATTTTATACATTAAACAGCAGAATTATAGATCTGTTTTTTAAAAAGCAGTGACCCGTGAAGGTGTACATCTGTTTAAAGTGTACTTCTCTTTCCTATTTTCTTTTATGCATCTTGTCCTTTTTGTACCTTGAAACTCGTGTCTCAAATTATTCAGTAGATGAAAGTAATTATTTCTATTATCGATACTATAATAAATAGTATAGGTAAATTGAATTATATTTTTGCTAACATTTTTTCAATATAGAGTCTACTCAATTAACTCTTTTGTATTAAAAATAAAATAGTCTAGCTCTATATTCGTGGTGGTCAGGAACTAGATAATTAAGAACGTCCCAATCTTTCTGGTTTCTTTGGGTGGCTATATGCTAGCTGTAATACCTTTATTCCCTAGTGTATAGCTTCCTTAAAATATGCTGTTTACTCTCTTTTCAGAGTAGACTCTATTATAGTGCTCAGCATTTATGTATCAATTTGCATTTAAATTGTCCTTCTTATAATCGTTAGTTATCTCCCATGACAACCATTATCAGCGCCACTGTTTATGAAATGCCCACTAGTACTCCTCTTGCTCGTGGGCCCAGGGATTGATTCTGTTGAGAGGAAGAAGCAACCCAGTTTTACAGATGTTTGATCAGCAGGCCAGAGTTGCAGAACAATCTTGTGGCCATCCTGGGATTAGTACTCAAAACTTTCTCTTTTTAGCTTTTCCCATGGCCTACTTAGCTGCACAGTTCCCCTATGGAGAAGGATAAATAGAGCGTATTTCACCACCTCTCATGTTTCTAATATGTTTGCTGAGATGTTCATGTTCCAGCAAATTCTACGGGGCACAGCTCTGTAGTTAAAATCGTGCCATCCCTCTAGGCTTGCATTTCAATTACTCTGTCATCTGGAGTGCTGGTTGCCTTTAACAGTCATTTTCTTCCATGTTGTTCTACTAATCTTGCCGTGTTTCATTCCTTTGCTATGTGGTGAGCTTTGCTTCTCAAAACTGAAGCAAAACATGCAGCACTCCTTTTTTCTTTTTTGACTGTTAAATATCAAAGCTTATGTTTTATTGTGCAAACCTAAGCTGTACAAAGTAATTTACTGATAAACCATTTCTGAACCAGCTGTTGTTGGGATGTTTCCCATTTCTATAAATCATGACTTTTTCAAAACTAGTCTTTTTCTTTTTTTTGAAAGAGACTAAGGGCAATTGTGGAAATTTGTGAGTTCTGTAGATGTTTCTTTCATCTTTATTTTTACGATGTTTGAAAGAAAAGAGATTGAAATTAAATCCTTCATAATAACTAAATTGTTTCCTTAATCCTTCTGAAAATGCACAAGCATTTCCAAAGCTCACCCTGAGGAAATAAATAATCATATCTTTATGGGGCCTTCTTTATGCTACTAACATGTCTTTCTCATCTCTCCTCCCAACATTGCATAGCACTCAAAGCTTCACATAAGACGCAATGCTGCTTAAGTTAAAAAAAAAAAACAAAAAACAAACGCTAGGTAAATTTTTAAAATTTGAGTTTTCATTAACAATCACATGGACATTATATTTTGAAAATGACAAGTGGTGTTGCAGGAAAGGGGACCTTCCAGGGCCAGAGAGTGGGTCCTTGTCTAACACTCAGAAATGGATTGTCTTAGGAGACATACTGTTGACAAAGCAAGAGACTTTATTGGGAAGGGGCACCTGAGGGGGTGGAGAGTAGGAGGGTAAGGGAACCCAGGAGAAATGGGTCTGTCACATGGCTTGTAATCTCAGGTTTTATGGTAATGGGATTAGTTTCAGGATTATCTCTGGCCTATCATTCTGACTCAGGGTCCTTCCTGATGGTTCATGCATTGCTCAGCCAAGATGGATGCCAGCAAGGAGGATTCTGGGAGGTGCTAGGACATGCGGCATCTCCTTTTGACCTTTCCCGAATTCTTCCAGTTAGTGGTGGCTTGTTAGTTCTATGTTCCTCACCAGGACTTCCTGTCATAAAATAACTGATGCAAATGGTTATTATGCTGGGAAGTTTCAGTCACCGTTTCCCTAGCAGTGGGAGCCTTTCCTATTCATAATTAAGGTTAGGAAAACCGTATTTACTGTACCAATAATCTTAATTTCCTATGACCAATGAGTAACTTTAAAAGATTATCTCTTAGGAGAAATTTCTGTGAAGACCATGAGCCATACAAATCAACCTTTCCCCAGAGATATCTGTGTGTGTGCATGTACATATGTAGTTTCTATATAATGAATTATGCTGTAAAACTATGCTGTCCCTACAAGGGAACCTATAGTATTCTCTGACTGTATGTGTTTGAGTATATATTTGCTTGGAGCAAAAATAAATGCATATCAGGAACTAGGAATTAAGTGCTTACAAGAAATAGAAAATATATCATAAACCAAAACTGATTCAGCACTCAGTATGTTTCTGGCTAGAGTCTAGTACAATGTGTCCATATATGTGTAACTTTTTATCCTGGAAATACCAAACTTATTCTCTACCACCAATAAAAGTATCAAGTATTATTTGTTCAGAATGTTTCCATAACATGTATCACTATTTACTATTTGAAAATTTCTATTTACTATTATTTACTTGTTGACTTTTATTCCCTGCTCTGTATTAGAATGCAAACCTCGTGAGTAAAGGAACTTTATCTGCTTTGTTCCCCACTGCATCTCCAACACCTGGAATAATATCAATCATACTGTACCTGCTTAAAAATATGCATTGAATAAAAGATTGAAATAGGCTAAATAATCACAGTCATTTGGAGATATAATTTACATAGACTTGTTCATCTATTAAAATATTTTAATACAAAATAGTTTTGAAAAATAGTGTACCGCTGAAAATTCTTTTTCCCTTTTTCTTCCTCTCAGAATATGTGTAAACTTAATTGCTCGCAACTTATAAATTATCACTAAATCTGTAAATTCTTCTCAGATTTAAGACTTTTTGGCTACCTCTCCCTGTCCCACCTTCTCTTTCTCTCTCTCTCTCTATCTTTGCAAAAATTTAAGATTGGTCAAGAATCACTTATACTGAAGCATAAAAGTATCAAGAGTATATATTTTTAGAACTTTTATCATCTTCCATTTGTAAAAGTTCTTCCTATGAGATTTATTTATTTTATTTAAAATGGGTTGAATTTCTTAACTAAAAGAACTTTACATGAATTTCTAAATGAGCTTTTCTCTGACATTTGGTTCTCATTCTTCATCCATCTTCCTTGTCCCTTATACCTTATCTCTCACCCTCAATACCCCATCCCTCTATCATGGTTGCATTAGCATTTGAGAGGGGAATTTTTTTTTTTATTGACTATTTTTCAGAGTAATTTTAGGTTAACAGACGAATTGAAAGGAATGTACAGGGATATCCTGTAGACTTCTTGCCCCGACACATGCATAGCCTTCCCTATCATCACTATTGCACCTTCATGGTACATTTGTTATAAGTGATGAACATAAATTAATGCATTGTAATTACCCAAAGTCCATAGTTACCATTAGGGCTTACTCTTGCTGTTATACATTCTACAGGTTTGGACAAATGTTTAATGATATGTATCCATCATTTCAGAGGTAAGGAATTTTTAAGACTGTACATTATACTAGTCTTTTTAATTTTTCTAACTTTGTTTTTCTGCTGTGCATAAGAGCAGAAAAAGGAGATAGAATTATAGACAAGTTAGTTTGTAGTTTATTAATGACTTCCCTTATAGATGAAGGTGGAAAAAATTTGGAAGAGTTTGAGAATGATATATATATATGTGTGTGTGTGTGTGTGTGTTGAAATGATCTATTGTACTTTCATGCTCAAGAATTCTTATCTTCCTAGATAATAGATAATTTAGATTAATTGTATTTCTTGTCTATTCCAAGATAATTCTCTTTGGGTAGCAGCTGGGAAGTACTGCACATGAGTGGGTGATTTACAACTTCTGTTTTTTCAATTTAGAACTAAGTTATCGTCTACCAACTGTCAGGAGAAAACATGCCAGAAAATATAGGTTTTATATTTCTCCACCTGGCTGGCTTACCTGGTTGATCATTATAAAAGAAATAAATAGTGAGGAACTCACAGAGATAGAGGATAGAAGACATAAACATCTGTGAAAAGGCACTGCACTTTTTTTTTCTTTTAATTTATTTATTTTAATTGGAGGCTATTTACTTTACGATATTGTGGTGGTTTTTGCCATACATTCACATGAATCAGCCATGAGTGTATATGTGTTCCCCATCCTGACCCTCCTTTCCACCTCCCTCCCCATCCCATCCCTCAGGGTCATCCCAGTGCACCAGCCCTGAGCACCCTCTCTCATGCATCGAACCTGGACTGGCGATCTATTTCACATATTATAATATACATGTTTGAATGCTATTCTCTCAAGTCATCCCACACTCGCATTCTCCCACAGAGTGCAAAAGTCTGTTCTTTACGTCTGTGTCTCTTTTGCTGTCTCGCATATAGGGTCATCATTACCGTCTTTCTATATTCCATATATATGCGTTAATATACTGTATTGGTGTTTTTCTTTCTGACTTACTTCGCTCTGTATAATAGGCTCCAGTTTCATGCACCTCATTAGAACTGATTCAAATGCATTCATTTTAATAGCTGAGTAATATTCCATCGTGTATATGTGTCACAGCTTTCTTACCATTCATCTGTCGATGGACATTTGGTTGCTTCCATGTCCTGACTATTGTAAGAGTGCTGCGAAGAACATTGGGGTACACGTGTCTCTTTCAATTCTGGTATCTTCAGTGTGTATGCCCAGCAGTGGGATTGCTGGGTCATATTGCAGTTCTCCTTCCAGTTTTTTAAGGAATCTCCACACTGTTCTCCATAGTGGCTGTACTAGTTTGCATTCCCACCAACAGTGTAAGAGGGTTCCCTTTTCTCCACATCCTCTCCAGCATTATTGCTTGTAGACTTTTTGATAGTAGCCCTTCTTACTGGCATGAGATGGTACCTCATTGTGGTCTTGATTTGCATTTCTCTGATAATAAGTAAGAAAAGGTGGCAAGAATACACAGAAGAACTGTACAAAAAAGATCTCCATGACCCAGATAATCACAATGGTGTGATCATTCACCTAGAGCCAGCCATCCTGGAATGTGAAGTCAAGTGGGCCTTGAAAAGCATCACTATGAACAAAGCTAGAGGAGGTGATGGAATTCCAGTTGAGCTATTTCAAATCCTGAAAGATGATGCTGTGAAAGTGCTGCACTCAATATGCCAACAAATTTGGAAAACTCAGCAGTGGCCACATGACTGGAAAAGGTCAGTTTTCATTCCAATCCCTAAGAAAGGCAATCCCAAAGAATGCTCAAACTACCTCACAATTGCACTCATCCCACATGCTAGTAAAGTAATGCTCAAAATTCTCGAAGCCAGGCTTCAGCAATACATGAACCGAGAACTTCCAGATGTTCAAGCTGGTTTTAGAAAAGGCAGAGGAACCAGAGATCAAATTGCCAACATCTGCTGGATCATCGAAAAAGCAAGAGAGTTCCTGAAAAACATCTGTTTCTGCTTTATTGACTGTGCCAAAGCCCTTGACTGTGTGGATCACAATAAAGTGTGGAAAATTCTTCAAGAGATGGGAATACCAGACCACCTGACCTGCCTCCTGAGAAACCTGTATGCAGGTCAGGAAGCAACAGTTAGAACTTGACATGGACCAACAGACTGGTTCCAAATAGGAAAAGGAGTACATCAAGGCTGTATATTGTCACCCTGCTTATTTAACTTCTATGCAGATTACATCATGAGAAACGCTGGGCTGGAAGAAGCACAAGCTGGAATTAAGATTGCTGGGAGAAATATCAATAACTTCAGATATGCAGATGACACCACCCTTATGGCAGAAAGTGAAGAGGAACTAAAAAGCCTCTTGATGAAAGTGAAAGAGGGGAACAAAAAAGTTGGCTTATAGCTTAACATTCAGGAAACTAAGATCATGGCATCTGGTCCCATCACTTCATGGGAAATAGATGGGGAGACAGTGGAAACAGTGTCAGACTTTATTTTTTTGCGCTCCAAAATCACTGCAGATGTTGATTGCAGCCATGAAATTAAAAGACGCTTACTCCTTGGAAGGAAAGTTATGACCAACCTAAATAGCATATTAAAAAGCAGAGATGTTACTTTGCCAACAAAGGTCTGTCTGGTCAAGGCTATGGTTTTTCCAGTGGTCATGTATGGATGTGAGAGTTGGACTGTTAAGAAAAGCTGAGCGCCAAAGAATTGATGCTTTTGAACTGTGGTGTTGGAGAAGACTCTTGAGAGTCCCTTGGACTGCAAGGAGATCCAACCAGTCCATCCTAAAGGAGATCAGTCCTGGGTGTTCATTGGAAGGACTGATGCTGAAAGCTGAAACTCCAGTACTTTGGCCACCTCATGGCAAGAGTGACTCATGGAAAAGACCCTGATGCTGG